>NW_024608226.1:0-54286 GCF_018296145.1 Oncorhynchus tshawytscha | reverse complement strand
ATCTTAGGTTTCATTACATACAGTCGAGAAGAACTACTGAATATAAGATCAGCGTCAACTCACCATCAGTACGACCAAGAATATGTTTTTTCGCGACTGTGTTCTGCCTTACAAACAGGACAACGGAGTGGATTCCATGCAGCGACCCAAAAACGACTCCGAAAAAGAGGGAAACGAGGCGGTCTTCTGGTCAGACTCCGGAGACGGGCACACCGTGCACCACTCCCTAGCATTCTTCTTGCCAATGTCCAGTCTCTTGACAACAAGGTTGATGAAATCCGAGCAAGGGTAGCATTCCAGAGGGACATCAGAGACTGTAACGTTCTTTGTTTCATGGAAACATGGCTCACTGGAGAGACGCTATCCGAGGCGGTGCAGCCAACGGGTTTCTCCACGCATCGCGCGGACAGAAACAAACATCTTTCTGGTAAGAAGAGGGGCGGGGGCGTATGCCTTATGACTAACGTGACATGGTGTGATCAAAGAAACATACAGGAACTCAAATCCTTCTGTTCACCTGATTTAGAACTCCTCACAATCAAATGTAGACCGCATTATCTACCAAGAGAATTCTCTTCGATTATAATCACAGCCGTATATATCCCCCCAAGCAGACACATCGATGGCTCTGAACAAACTTTATTTAACTCTCTGCAAACTGGAAACGATTTATCCGGAGGCTGCATTCATTGTAGCTGGGGATTTTAACAAGGCTAATCTGAAAACAAGACTCCCTAAATTTTATCAGCATATCGATTGCGCAACCAGGGGTGGAAAGACCTTGGATCATTGTTATTCTAACTTCCGCGATGCATATAAGGCCCTGCCCCGCCCTCCTTTCGGAAAAGCTGACCACGACTCCATTTTGTTAATCCCTGCCTACAGACAGAAACTAAAACAAGAGGCTCCCACGCTGAGGTCTGTTCAACGCTGGTCTGACCAAGCTGACTCCACACTCCAAGACTGCTTCCATCACGTGGACTGGGAGATGTTTCGTATTGCGTCAGATAACAACATTGACGAATACGCTGATTCGGTGTGCGAGTTCATTAGAACGTGCGTTGAAGATGTCGTTCCCATAGCAACGATTAAAACAATCCCTAACCAGAAACCGTGGATTGATGGCAGCATTCGTGTGAAACTGAAAGCGCGAACCACTGCTTTTAATCAGGGCAAGGTGTCTGGTAACATGACTGAATACAAACAGTGCAGCTATTCCCTCCGCAAGGCTATTAAACAAGCTAAGCGTCAGTACAGAGACAAAGTAGAATCTCAATTCAACGGCTCAGACACAAGAGGCATGTGGCAGGGTCTACAGTCAATCACGGACTACAGGAAGAAATCCAGCCCAGTCACGGACCAGGATGTCTTGCTCCCAGGCAGACTAAATAACTTTTTGCCCGCTTTGAGGACAATACAGTGCCACTGACACGGCCTGCAATGAAAACATGCGGTCTCTCCTTCACTGCAGCCGAGGTGAGTAGGACATTTAAACGTGTTAACCCTCGCAAGGCTGCAGGCCCAGACGGCATCCCCAGCCGCGCCCTCAGAGCATGCGCAGACCAGCTGGCCGGTGTGTTTACGGACATATTCAATCAATCCCTATACCAGTCTGCTGTTCCCACATGCTTCAAGAGGGCCACCATTGTTCCCGTTCCCAAGAAAGCTAAGGTAACTGAGCTAAACGACTACCGCCCGTAGCACTCACATCCGTCATCATGAAGTGCTTTGAGAGACTAGTCAAGGACCATATCATATCAGACCCTGGTTCTCGACCCCGCCCTGTGCAACTGGGTACTGGACTTCCTGACGGGCCGCCCCAGGTGGTGAGGGTAGGCAACAACATCTCCTCCCCGCTGATCCTCAACACTGGGGCCCCACAAGGGTGCGTTCTGAGCCCTCTCCTGTACTCCCTGTTCACCCACGACTGCGTGGCCACGCACGCCTCCAACTCAATCATCAAGTTTGCGGACGACACAACAGTGGTAGGCTTGATTACCAACAACGACGAGACGGCCTACAGGGAGGAGGTGAGGGCCCTCGGAGTGTGGTGTCAGGAAAATAACCTCACACTCAACGTCAACAAAACTAAGGAGATGATTGTGGACTTCAGGAAACAGCAGAGGGAACACCCCCTATCCACATCGATGGAACAGTAGTGGAGAGGGTAGCAAGTTTTAAGTTCCTCGGCATACACATCACAGACAAACTGAATTGGTCCACTCACACAGACAGCATCGTGAAGAAGGCGCAGCAGCGCCTCTTCAACCTCAGGAGGCTGAAGAAATTCGGCTTGTCACCAAAAGCACTCACAAACTTCTACAGATGCACAATCGAGAGCATCCTGGCGGGCTGTATCACCGCCTGGTACGGCAACTGCTCCGCCCTCAACCGTAAGGCTCTCCAGAGGGTAGTGAGGTCTGCACAACGCATCACCGGGGCAAACTACCTGCCCTCCAGGACACCTACACCACCCGATGTTACAGGAAGGCCATAAAGATCATCAAGGACATCAACCACCCGAGCCACTGCCTGTTCACCCCGCTATCATCCAGAAGGCGAGGTCAGTACAGGTGCATCAAAGCTGGGACCGAGAGACTGAAAAACAGCTTCTATCTCAAGGCCATCAGACTGTTAAACAGCCACCACTAACATTGAGTGGCTGCTGCCAACACACTGACACTGACTCAACTCCAGCCACTTTAATAATGGGAATTGATGGGAAATGATGTAAATATATCACTAGCCACTTTAAACAATGCTACCTTATATAATGTTTACATACCCTACATTATTCATCTCATATGTATATACTGTACTCTATATCATCGACTGCATCCTTATGTAATACATGTATCACTAGCCACTTTAACTATGCCACTTTGTTTACATACTCATCTCATATGTATATACTGTACTCGATATCAGCTACTGTATCTTGCCTATGCTGCTCTGTACCATCACTCATTCATATATCCTTATGTACATATTCTTTATCCCCTTACACTGTGTATAAGACAGTAGTTTTGGAATTGTTAGTTAGATTACTTGTTGGTTATTACTGCATTGTCGGAACTAGAAGCACAAGCATTTCGCTACACTCGCATTAACATCTGCTAACCATGTGTATGTGACAAATAAAATTTTATTTGATTTGATTTGAAATAATGCTGAGTTGCATCCAAAGAACACCAAACCTACTGTGAAGCATGGGGGTGGAAACATCATGCTTTCGGGCTGTTTTTCTGCAAATGTTCTTTTTTAAATTTGTATTTCACCTTTATTTAACCAGGTAGGCTAGTTGAGAACAAGTTCTCATTTGCAACTGCGACCTGGCCAAGATAAAGCATAGCAGTGTGAACAGACAACACAGAGTTACACATGGAGTAAACAATTAACAAGTCAATAACACAGTAGAAAAAAAGGGAGTCTATATACATTGTGTGCAAAAGGCATGAGGCAGATTAACACTGGAGTGATGAATGATCAGATGGTCATGTACAGGTAGAGATATTGGTGTGCAAAAGAGCAGAAAAGTAAATAAATAAAATGGGTGGGCTATTTACCGATAGACTATGTACAGCTGCAGCGATCGGTTAGCTGCTCAGATAGCAGATGTTTGAAGTTAGTGAGGGAGAAAAAGTCTCCAACTTCAGCGATTTTTGCAATTCGTTCCAGTCACAGGCAGCAGAGAACTGGAACGAAAGGCGGCCAAAGAGGTGTTGGCTTTAAGGATGATCAGAGAGATACACCTGCTGGAGCACGTGCTGCGGATGGGTGTTGCCATCGTGACCAGTGAACTGAGATAAGGCGGAGCTTTACCTAGCATGGACTTGTAGATGACCTGGAGCCAGTGGGTCTGGCGACGAATATGTAGCGAGGGCCAGCAGACTAGAGCATACAAGTCGCAGTGGTGGGTGGTATAAGGTGCTTTAGTGACAAAACGGATGGCACTGTGATAAACTGCATCCAGTTTGCTGAGTAGAGTGTTGGAAGCAATTTTGTAGATGACATCGATCGGTAGGATAGTCAGTTTTACTCGGGTAAGTTTGGCGGCGTAAGTGATGGAGGCTTTGTTGCGGAATAGAAAGCCGACTCTTGACTTGATTTTCGATTGGAGATGTTTGATATGAGTTTGGAAGGAGAGTTTACAGTCTAGCCAGACACCTAGGTACTTATAGATGTCCACATATTCAAGGTCGGAACCATCCAGGGTGGTGATGCTGGTCAGGCGTGCGGGTGCAGGCAGCGAACGGTTGAAAAGCATGCATTTGGTTTTACTAGCGTTTAAGAGCAGTTGGAGGCCACGGAAGGAATGTTGTATGGCATTGAAGCTCGTTTGGAGGTTAGATAGCACAGTGTCCAAGGACGGGCCGGAAGTATATAGAATGGTGTCGTCTGCGTAGAGGTGGATCAGGGAATCGCAAAGGGACCAGGACGACTGATCCGTGTAAAGGAAAGAATGAATCGTGGATCGTGAGATTTTGAGTGAAAACCTCCTTCCATCAGCAAGGGCATTGAAGATGAAACGTGGCTGGGTCTTTCAGCATGACAATAATCCCAAACCTGACGCCCGGGCAACGAAGAAGTGGCTTTGTAAGAAGTATTTCAAGGTCCTGGAGTGGCCTAGCCATTCTCCAGATCTCAACCCCATAGAAAATCTTTGGAGGGAGTTGAAAGTCCATGTTGCCCAGCAACAGCCCCAAAACATCACTGCTCTAGAGGAGATCTGCATGGAGGAATGGGCCAAAATACCAGCAACAGTGTGTGAAAACCTTGTGAAGACTTACAGAAAACGTTTGACCTCTGTCATTGCCAACCAAGGGTATATAACAAAGTATTGAGATAAACTTTTGTTATTGACCAAATACTTATTTTCCACCATAATTTGCAAATAAATTCATTAAAAATCCTACAATGTGATTTTTGGGATTTTTTTCTTGTCTGTCATATTTGAAGTGTACCTATGATGAAAATTACAGGCCTCTCTCATCTTTTTAATTGGGAGAACTTGCACACTTGAACTTGGTGGCTGACTAAATACTTTTTTGCCCCACTGTACATATAGAGTACATGGAACATAAGGTTGAATATATTATTATAGGCCTGCTACATCTACTGTCTCTTTTATATTATGACATTTCAGCTAGATCTACTGTCTTTATTATATTACAACAGACCAGCTGTATCTCCTGTCTCCATTTCACTTTGACCATTGTTGTGGGCCTGCCCTCCCCTCAACAGCCTCAAATAGGCTATTTCATGTGGGTTGGGGTGGGGCGGAAGACACATTTCATCACTTTTCATTACATTTCATGACATCATTTCATCACATTACATTTTTATATATTGCTTCTAAAATTTTAAAAATCACAATATTTTATATTATTAACTTCAAACAAGGGCATTAGCATGAGAATAACTTACCAGTCCAAAACGGTGACATTGTTCCTCTTCTGCAGGCACGTTACAGATTATACACAGTGGCTACAACGGTGTCCTCTCCATTAAAAAATATTCCTCCACTTGGGAATCACTAAATGAATCGTCCTACAACAATCTCTGTCTCACTTTTCCGATCAGTTTCTTCTAAAATTGTGTGTACATCTGTATATCTAGACTTAGCTTTCCCTGACTTAGTCGCCATACTGATTGATATATAAACAGCTGAATCTGCGTGGGATGTCATTACTTGTTGTCTTCAAATCGGTTTCTTTCAGTCAATACATCCTGCGAAATGGCCCATCAGGTTTGGTTGTGTTACAAACAAACCAGTTGATTGCAATGAAACCAAACATGACTGGAAAAGTCACATTCTGTGTGGGTTATTTACCTGGAATGTGTCGTCGAAAATGGAATGAGACGGAATTCACGACACAAGCGATTCACAAAATTTCCTGGTAGGCTGTAAAAATGGATTCTATCAAACAAAAGATCATTCATTGTGTAACAATGAGCATTGGGATTGCAAACAGACGAAGATTGTCAAAGGTAAACAATTTATTTTAATGCAGTATGTGATTTTGTTACGCCTGTGCTGGTTGAAATTGTTGTTTTTATGGGGCTCCATTCTCAGATAATCGCATCGTATTCTTTCGCCGTATATCCTTTTTTAAATCTGACAACGCAGTTGGATTAGCAATATTCTAGGCTTTCGATACATGTGAGACACTTGTATTTTCATGAATGTTTAATATGACTATTTATGTAGCGATCACCGTATATTGTGGAATTTCAGCCCGCTACCGGGTTCCGTGCTCAGAGAGGTTAACTCTTAGCCAAGAGAGATTGGCATGCATAGTATATATATCAGCCCTCTGATTACAATGAAGAATAAGACGTGCCGCTTTGTTCTTGGCCAGATGCAGCTTAACTAGGTCTTTCCTTGCAGCACACGACTGAACTATAATCAAGATAAGACTAAACTAGAGCCTGCAGGACTTGCTTTTGGAATGTGGTGTCAAAAAGTAGAGGATCTCTTTATTATGGACAGACCTATCCCCATCTTTACAACCATTGAATCTATATGTTTTGAACATGACAGTTTACAAACTAAGGTAACGCCAAGTAATTCCTTAACTTCTTCAAATTGTTCAACAGCTACACCATTCATTACAATATTCAGCTGAGGTCTACAATTTAGGGAATGATTTGTACAAATACAATGCTCTTAGTTTTAGAGATGTTCAGGACCAGTTTATAGGACCAGTTGCTGATGCTTTTATGGTTGAACCATCAGCATACATGGACACACATTCTTTGTTTAATGCCAGTGGCAGGTCATTGGTAAAAGAGAAAAAAGTAGATGGCCTAGAGAGCTACCCTGCGGTACACCACACTTTACATGTTTGACATTAGAGCTGCTTCCATTAAAGAAAACCCTTTGAGTTCTATTAGATTGATAGCTCTTGAATCCATGATATGGCAGAGGTTGAAAAGCCATAACACATACCTTTTTCAAAAACAGGTTATTTATTTCAACCAATCATCAGTCATTTGTGTCAGTACATGTTGCATTACCTTCTCTACAAGCATGCTGAAAGTATGTTGTTAATTTGTTTACAGAGAAATACATGGATAAATAAAGGATAAATTGGCAAAGTGGGTGGAGTTATATAATGCCTGTTTGGCCCTGTTCAGGGGTATCGTCGAATGGGGCCACAGTGTCTCCCGACCCCTCCTGCCTCAGCCTCCAGTATTCATGCTGCAGTAGTCTGTGTCGGGGCGCTAGGGTCATCTCTCTCTCGACTACCTGGCCTTGATGACTCCTTGCTGTCCCCAGTCCACCTGGCTGTGCTGCTGCTCCAGTTTCAACTGTTCTGCCTGCGGCTATGGAACCCTGACCTGTTCACCGGACGTGCTACCTGTCCCAGACCTGCTGTTTTCAACTCTCTAGAGACAGCAGGAGCGGTAGGGATACTCTGAATGATCGGCTATGAAAAGCCAACTGACATTTACTCCTGAGGTGCTGGTTCCTCTCTAGGTTTCTTCCTAGGTTCTGGCCTTTCTAGGGAGTTTTCCTAGCTACTGGGCTTCTACACTTGCATTGCTTGCTGTTTGGTTTTAGGCTGGGTTTCTGTATAGACCTTTGTGACATCAGCTGATGTAAGAAGGGCTTTATAAATCAATTTGATTGAGCTATTGATAAATACAATAAAAAAGTGCATTTTATTTGGTCAAACAAAAACAGTTTGCTAAGAGCTGGCAGCAAACTTAACCCCTACTGAGGTTCTGGACCTCACATTTCAAACTACACTCTATGGAAACCCCCAACCTTCTTTATTGCTACCTTTATGACCACTTTGAATATATCATAGGTATCCATATGTTCTGCAGGAAATGTGATGGTATTAGTACATACACTAATAAGGGGGTAAAAGACACAATGCACAAGGACTCTTTTTCTTGTCTTCTGTTTTTCTTCCCATTCATCTTTTCGTGCTTTTCCTCACAATTCTCTTCCTCTGAATCAGATACATAATCCAACAGTCAAGTCCACATCCCATTACATGTAATAGGAAAAGCAAAACTCTCTCCTACCTATGGATGTCACACTTCATCTGCTGCCTTTTGGCAGTTAGCTTACTTTTAACTAGCAGTAAAATGAATGTAACATATTATATCTGAAATGGGGTGATAAGGTATAGAAGTTCAACATCTGAGCTTAGGGACCTACAACAAAAGAATGGACAGACAATAACACAGTTATTTCAATTTGAGTGGTATCAATTGATAGACTGTCTCCGTGTACAAGTCAACAGCATCCATTGAAAGGACATTTTCTACACTGAAATGGATACCGTTCAAGGACAACTCTCATCCCTTGCCATCATCTCCATGTAGACCAGGGATGGGCAACTGCCCCCCTTTTGAAAGCCCTCAGATCAATTCCCCCTACCCTTCTCCAAACTCAGTCGGGGTCACAACTCACAGACTCTGTTGCAAATTAGAATAGTAGAATACACAAGGTGCAGTTTCTAAATGTGGTTGTGCATCAGCAGTTTTTCTGTTATGTCAGTCACTGATTGTCAATCAAATAGCCCATCTCAGCAAAAAAAAAAAAAAATGGATTGCCAACTTTGTTTAGTGGCCAGCTATCGTCTCACTCAGATATCGTTTTAAACATTTCTTTCCACCCTGTGGCTAAGTTGGTAGACCATGGCGCTTGCAACACCATCATGGTCAAACTACCCCATTAGATTTAGTTAGTCAGTCTCACTCAGATATCGTCTTAAACATTTCTTTCCACCCTGTGGCTAAGTTGGTAGACCATGGCGCTTGCAACACCAGGGTTGTTGGTTCAATTCCCATTAGAGAACAGTATGGACAAAAAGGATGAGAATGTATGCACTCACTACTCTGGATCAGAGTGTCTGTTAAAAGACAAAAATGTATGGCAAAATGTGATAATTTGCTGTAAATCAATTCATTTTCCTCTCTGCCCCACGGCATAATGAGTAAAATTGCATGAAATTAGTTACAAAATTGCTAAATCTTCTCTCCACCCCATGGCAAAATGTATAGAATTGAACAAAATTAATTCTAAAACATAAAAAATGATATCTTCTGTCAAGAGGGGGCCCCTGAAGTGTTTTGCTTGCAATGTGTGTACGCAGATCCATGAGAAACTGCGGCCTCTCATGATGAGCTCAGATTTTGTTGTGGCTCCCACCCCCATCAAAGTTGCCAATCTCTGATCTGGATCGAGATACTTTTGAAACTGAGGACCAACCCAAAGAATTTTACATTTTAGTCATAGATGTCTTTACCCAGAAGGATAGACAGAAGGACTTTGTTTAAAAGTAGGCCTAAATGTATTCTATAAAACGCTGATCTCATTTTTTCATGAGCTGAAATAAAGATCCCAGAACTGTTCTATATTCACCCCAATTTTTACATTGCTGTTAGTGACATTTCTCCTTGGCCAAGATAATCCATCCAAATGACAGGTGTGCCATATCAAGAAGCAAAAAAAAAAAAATAGCATGATCATTACAGATGCACCAATACCTTGCAGGACGTTTGGCATTTGCCAGAGAACACCAAGATTGGCAAATTTGCCACTGGCGCCCTGTGCTCTTCACAGATTAAAGCAGATTCACACTGAGCACGTGACAGACGTGACAGAGTCTGGAGACGCTGTGGAGAACGTTCTGCTGCCTGCAACATCCTCCAGCATGACCGGTTTGGCAGTGGGTCAGTCATGGTGTAGGGTGGCATTTCTTTGGGGGCCGCACAGCCCTCCATGTGCTCGCCAAAAGTAGCCTGACTACCATTAGGTACCAAGATGAGATCCTCAGACCCCTTGTGAGACCATATGCTGGTGCGGTTGGCCCTGGGTTCCTCCTAATGCAAGACAATGCTAGACCTCATGTGGCTGGAGTGTTAGCAGTTCCTGCAAGAGGAAGGCATTGATTCTATGGACTGGGCCCGCCTGTTCCCCAGACCTGAATCCAATTGAGCACATCTGGGACATCATGTCTCGCTCTAGCCACCAACGCCACTTTGCTCCACAGACTGTCCAGGAGTTGGCGGAGATCCCTCAGGACACCATCCGCCACCTCATCAGGAGCATGCGCAGGCATTGTAGGGAGGTCATACAGGCACGTGGAGGCCACACACACTACTGAACCTCATTTTGACTTGTTTTAAGGACAATGAAAACAGTATTGAATGTATTGGTTGGATTGGATGTACTGCCAAATTCTCTAAAACGACGTGGAATGAACATTCAATTCTCTGGCAACAGCTCTGTTGGACATTTCTGAAGTCAGCATGCGAATTGCACCCTCCCTCAACCTGAGACATCTCTGGCATTATGTTGTGACAAAACTGCACAGAGTGGCCTTTCATTGTCCCCAGCACAACCCCCACCTGTGGACGTCGGGCCCTCATACCACCCTCATGGAGTCTGTTTCTGACCATTTGAGCAGACACATGCACATTTGTGGCCTGCTGGAGGTCATTTTGCAGGGCTCTGGCAGTGCTCCTCCTGCTCCTCCTTGCACAAAGGCGGAGGTAGCGGTCCTGCTGCTGGGTTGTTGCCCTCCTATGGCCTCCTCCACATCTCCTGATGTACTGGCCTGTCTCCTGGTAGCGCCTCCATGCTCTGGACACTACGCTGACAGACACAGCAAACCTTCTTTCCACAGCTCGCATTGATGTGCCATCCTGGATGAGCTGTACTACCTGAGCCACTTGTGTGGGTTGTAGACTCCGTCTCATGCTACCACTAGAGTGAAAGCACCGCCAGCATTCAAAAGTGACCAAAACATCAGCCAGGAAGCATAGGAACTGAGAAGTGGTCTGTGGTCACCACCTGCAGAATGACTCCTTTATTGGGGGTGTCTTGCAAATTGCCTATAATTTCCACCTGTTGTCTATTCCATTTGCACAACAGCATGTGAAATTTGTTAATGTGTTGCTTCCTAAGTGGACAGTTTGATTTCACAGAAGTGTGATTGACTTGGAGTTACATTGTGTTGTTTAAGTGTTCCCTTTATTTTTTTGAGCAGTGTATAAACAGCTGAATATGCGCTTTACCAAAACAATGCTGTGCGCAACATGCGTGGCTAGGCTATAAAAATGGATTTTATCAAACAAAAGACCATTCATTGCGTAACAATGAGCATTGGGATTGCTAACAGAGGAAGATCGTCAAAGGTAAACTATTTATTTCATTGCAGTTTGATTTTGTTACGCCTGTGCTGGTTGAAAAAAAAAAAAAATGGGGCTCTATCCTCAGATAATCGCATCGTGTTCTTTCGCAGTAAATCCTTTTTAAAATCTGACAACGCAGTTGGATTAGGAAGATTCTAGGCTTTCGAAACATGTGAGATACTTGTATTTTCATGAATGTTTAATATGACTATTTATGTAGCGATCACCGTATGTTGTCGAATTTCATCCCGCTAACAGGTTCGGTGCGCAGAGAGGTTAAGGTCCTAGGTGGCTGGTAGCCAATCTAGTACATAGTGGGATCGAATGGAGGACATGAAGGTATTTTAAACTTTGTAGCTTTTACTGTATATGGTTCATTGCTGAATTTTTATTCACACCCTGGTGGGTGTGAAAAGGGGGATTGTGAGGGTTGAAAATATGCTTGGCCTATCATGAGGGTGTCTGTGTGTGTTAGAAGTAACATTTTGCAACATATGGTGTGACTAGCGGAAAGGCTGTTGCTGGCCTTGGGTGTAGGCAGTTATTATAAGTTGTTGGGGACACATACAGAACGTAGTGTAGAGAACAAACAGTCTTTTGTTAGATAACAGGAGCCAGGTGTGTGATAACTATATCAAGAGTATGAGCGCATAGATATTCTACACAGCTACAACGCCTGACCGCTGAAGCGCCTAGGGGCTGGGACCAGTTCGTGCGCCAACAATCAACGATAGGCTCAGTCAGTTTAAACCACGCCCAGTCTCTATATTATAATAACTTTGTCAGGAACAAGTCAGTTCTCTGTACTGCCCTTCGTGGTGTTACAGCGAACCCGTATACATATATACGAAAATTGCATTTGCCACTTATTGCTTAGCTAATAAAAAGTACATAGTATACAATCAGTGACTCGGTGTCATACTTATCCTGATACCAGATTCGATTGACGCAACCCTTAACACTACCAACGGGACATTAAAAACAGTAATATCTTAAGTTTCACAGAGTCGTGGCTGAACGACGAAATTAATAACATACAGCTAGCGGGTTATACACTCTATCGGCAGGATAGAACAGCAGCCTCTGGTAAGACAAGTGGTGGCGGTCTGTGTATATTTGTAAACAACAGCTGATGCACGATATCTAAGGAGGTTAGAAGTCGTAAGGTTTTGCTTGCCCGAGGTAGAGTATCTCATGATAAGCTGTAGACCACACTTTCTACCTAGAGAGTTTTCATCTGTATATTTTGTAGCTGTCTACATACCACCACAGACTGATGCTGGCACTAAGATCGCACTCAATGAGCTGTATACGGCCATAAGCAAACAAGAAAACACTCATCCAGAGGCGGCACTCCCAGTGTCCGGGGACTTTAATGCAGGGAAACTTAAATCAGTTTTACCTAATTTCTATCAACATATAAAAAAAAACTCTAGACCACCTTTACTCCACGCACAGAGACTCGTACAAAGCTCTACCTCACCCTCCATTTGGCAAATCTGACCATAATTCTATCCTCATGATTCCTGCTTACAAGCAAAAAATGTAAGCAGGAAGCACCAGTGACTTGGTCAATAAAAAAGTGATCAGATGAAGCAGATGCTAAACTACAGGACTGTTTTGCTAGCACATACTGGAATATGTTCCTGGATTCTTCGGATGGCATTGAGGAGTACACCACATCAGTCACTGGCTTTATCAATAAGTGTATTGATGACCTCATCCCCACAGTGACTGTACGTACATACCCAAACCAGAAGCCATGGATAAAGGCAACATCTGCAATGAGCTAAAAGGTAGAGCTGCCGCTTTCAAGGAGTGAGAGACTATAAGAAATCCTGTTATGCTCTCCGATTAACAATCAAACAGGCATAGCATCAATACAGGACTAAGATCGAATCATACTACACAGGCTTCAACACTCGTCGGATGTGGCAGGGCTTGCAAACTATAACCGACTACAAAGCGAAAACACAGCCGTGAGCTTCCCAGCGACACGAGCCTACCAGACGAGCTAAATTAACACTGAAACATGCATGAGAGCATGATCTGTTCGGGAGGACAGTGTGATCACGCTCTGCACAGCCGATGTGAACAAGTCAACATTCACAAGGCCGCAGGGCCAGACGGTTTACCAGGATGTGTACTCTGAGCATTCGTTGACCAACTGGCAAGTGTCTTCACTGATATTTTCAACCTCTCCCTGTCTGAGTCTGTAATACCAACATGTTTCAAGCAGACCACCATAGTCCCTGTGCCCAAGAACACGAAGGTAACCTGCCTAATTATGTTAACTTTAGCTAGCTATGACATACGGTTTGTATTGCTAGTACTCTATGGTTAGGGATTATGGTTAATTGTTTATCTGGCTAGCAAGCTAGCTACATGTCTGAACAAAAGACCCCAAGTTAAAGCTTGACGTTAGATTAATCAATCAGTTGATGTCACAAAGTGCTGTACAGAAACCCAGACCAAATCCCCAAACAGCAAGCAATGCAGGTGTGGCAGCACGGTAGCTCGGAAAAACTCCCTAGAAAGGCCAGAACCTAGGAAGGAACCAGGCTATGAGGGGTGGCCAGTCCTCTTCTGGCTGTGCCGGGTGGAGATTATAGCAAACATGGCCAAGATGTTCAAATGTTCATAGATGACCAGCATGGTCAAAAATGAAATATCACAGTGGTTGGCGAGGGTGCAACAGGTCAGCACCTCAGGAGTAAATGTCAGTTGACTTTTCATAGTTGATCATTCATAGTATCTCTACAGCAACTGCTGTCTCTAGAGAGTTGAAAACAGCAGGTCTGGGACACGTAGCATGTCCGGTGAACAGGTCAGGTTTCCATAGCCGCAGGAACAGCAGCACGGCCAGGTGGACTGGGGACAACGAGGAGTCATCAGGCCAGGTAGTCTTGAGGCATGGTCCTAGGGCTCAGGTCCTCTGAGAGAGAGAAAAAGAGAAGTAAGTGAAACATAAGATGTTACAATTTTTGATGTCCCGTTGGTAGGATAATCTTAATCGTAGGTCAATTTTTTTTTCCAATGATTGCACGTTAGCAGGAAGAACGGATGACAGTGGGAGTTCATTCACTCGCCTAGGGATTCTCAGAAGGCTGCCCGATCTACGGCCCCTTTTCCTGCATATTTTCTTCTCGCAAAGGCGTGGATCTGGGCCAGTTCCAGTGAAAGCAGGATATCCTTCTCGTCGGACTCGTTAAAGGAAAAGTTTCTTCCAGTCCATGGTGAGTAACAGGTTCTGATGTCCTGAAGTTATTTTCCGTCATTAGGACGGTACCAGCAATATTATGTACACAATAAGTTAAAAAAATAAGTTACACAAACCCCAAAAAGCATAATTGGTTGGGAGAATGTAAAACGTCAGCCATGTTCTTCGGCGCAATCTTGTCGTGTCTTTTTTATTTTCATAGCAGTGTTATTATGTTACCTCTTTGTAATATGTTATTGCTATGATATTGTATTCTAAATTACTAATAATTCCTCTTTATTCCGTGCTTTCAGAAACCATGCACACAAACAATATTTGCCAATATCATAACTGGAATTGGACATCTTTTGAGCTGAAGATTGAGGCCAACCTTCGTATGCAAGTGCACACTCCTTAACAGTTCAACTGGATGAAAACACAGCAAGAAAACACAGGCCAATAGATAAGTTGTCTATGTTATTGACGTTTTGGTGATGGTTGAACAACAGCTTGTTTTACTAGCTGTTGATGCTGCAGTTTAGCTCACTAGCTACATACATAAACAACAACACTGGATGGCTCAGAGTGGGAGTGAGAGGTTACGTGATTGACTGCTGGCAAGCGCCACATGTATCAATAAATTATTTATTTACTGTTTTATTCACATGTTTTCAAGTCCTGGTGACAAATCATGCATTCCGATTCTTGCATAGATTGTAATGGACACATTATGTGTGTAAAATACTTTTTGACAGTTGTACTGATTATGATGAGCTAAGCTCATTCCAACTATGTATGGAGCCATGTTTGTTGACATACAATGCATTCTGGGTTTCGCGGAAACAACCAAAGATATAACAATATGAGGTGAGGGAGGGTTCACTCATTTGTGAATGATGGGATGTGAACGATGGTAGACGACGCACACCTTTCAATATGTATACTATTTACAGACCAAACAAATCTTGTCTCCTCTTATTATCTTTGTTGATGTGAAAAAAAAACAAACATGGCAGGCAAGCACAAACTACCGATAGTTGGATTACTTTAGTTCTCCAGAAAGTTTTACTCAATTATTTAGATCAATGGTGAGCTCTCCCGTGATGTTATTAATTATGAATAGTAATTGCTATTAGCTCATTCATATTGTAGTTTCTATCAGCCGAGAGTTATAAAAATATGACCGCTTGTGTTATGTCACTCTTTCCTCACTTAGCGCTAGGACAAATGTAGCCTACATTTTCAGATTTGGATGTTTGTGTTATGCTGTAGCTACTTCTGTGAATGTCTGAACATTGCATCCAAAAATAAACTGGTCACATTCTGGAAATAACTTTGTAAGGACTGTGTTTGTGCAAAATGTTTCTGTGAAAAAACAGTGTGGCCAGCTCAAATGCTAAATGTTGCTTTAATCGAAACTGGATGTTCTAAATTAGCGTTATAATCACACCGGTTTGAGCATACGCTGAAGGTTCCACTGTAGAATGATCACTCCCATTTTTGGTACATGTGAAAAGGTTAACCTTGTTCTGTACACTTCCAAAACAAAGGGCATGTGGCTTGGTCAGAAGAATGCCCCTTTTCCCACTGGTGTGATTACTCCTCTGAGGGTTTAGAGCTTGAGGTAGTCACCTCATACAAGTGCTTGGGATTATGGCTAGACAGTACACTGTCCTTCTCTCAGCACATATCAAAGCTGCAGGCTAAGGTTAAATCTAGACTTGGTTTCCTCTATCGTAATCACTCCTCTTTCACCCCAGCTGCCAAACTTACCTTGATTCAGATTACAATTTTATCCATGCTAGATTACGGAGATGTAATTTATAGATCGGCATGTAAGGGTGCTCTCGAACGGTTAGATGTTATTTACCATTTGGCCATCAGATTTGTCACCAATGCTCCTTATAGGACACATCACTGCACTCTACACGCCTCTGTAAACTGGTCATCTCTGCATATTTGTCGCAAGACCCACTGGTTGATGCTTATTTATAAATCCCTCTTAGGCCTCACTCCCCCTATCTGAGATAGCTACTGCAGCCCTCATCCTCCGCATACAACAACTGTTCTGCCAGTCATATTCTGTTAAAGGTCCCCAAAGTACACACATCCCTGGCTCCCTTGTCTTTTCAGTTCGCTGCAGCTAGTGACTGGAACGAGCTGCAACAAACATTCAAACTGGACTGTTTTATCTCCATCTCTTCATTCAAAGACTCAATCATGGATACTCTTACTGACAGTTGTGGGTGCTTCGCGTGATATATTGTTTTCTCTACCTTCTTGCCCTTTGTGCGGTTGTCCTTGCCCAATAATGTTTGTACCATGTTTTGTGCTGCTACCATGTTGGGCTGCTGCCATGTTATGTTGCTACCATGCTGTGTTGTCATGTGTTACTGCCATGCTATGTTGTCTTAGGTCCGTCTTTATGTAGTGTTGTGGTGTCTCTTGTCGTGATGTGTGTTTTGTCCTATATTTTAATTTTATTTTTTTATTTTTTTCCCAGCACCCCGTCCCCGCAGGAGGCCTTTTGGTAGGCCGTCATTCTAAATAAGAATTTATTCTTAACCTACTTGCCTAGTTAAATAAAGTAGAAATAAAATTAAATCCAAATAAGAAGATACGAAAGATATTGACTAAGTTCCTAAGAAAACAATGAATTCCTAAGAACATTTTGAGGAATTAAATTTACGAACTCTATTTTTTTTTCTTTAAGAAGCTTCTTAATTTTTTTCCGTAAATAGTGTTTTGTGAATCCCGGGCCTAGTGTTCCAGGTGTAACAGGGTTATACATGTTCCTGTTAAATTGTGACTTTTTCCAAAATTATGTTTTTCATGTTATTCATGTGTTATGAGAGACATCTACTGGTGTTATGTGATACTGCTGTTATGTGGTTACATCCTCGTCTTTGCAATCTCCAGCTAAAATCAATTCAAATCAAATGTATTTATAGAGCCCTTCTTACATCAGCTGATATCTCAAAGTGCTGTACAGAAACCCAGCCTAAAACCCCAAGCAATGCAGGTGTAGAGCAATGCAGGTGTAGAAGCAAGGTGGCTAGGAAAAACTCCAAAAAGGCTTTCCATGGTTAACATCTGAAGTGGCCGTACACAATTTACTGTGATGCAGCGTCCGGAAACATCAGGGCTTTCATACTTTTTGTGCTGGACCTCCCACCCCCACCTACCATTAACCAATCATGTCAATGCGGAGCTATACGGAGCCCTCTGCATTGTTACAAAATTTGAGAGGCCCACGGCTATGTGGTACGGAGTTTCACCATTCCCATAGGAGATTTTGGAACCACTTCAAACAAGTTCTGTGTTTCATGTAGGCTTTCCTTGGCGTGACGTTTGATAATCGTGTAAATCACTCTCGGACAAGGTGACCTGTATAAGTATATTCGGCTATATTTAATCACTTATTCAAAAATGCTAATAAGCATCAAAGTCGACCTCATACAAGAATACAAATCCCTTCAAGATCCTGCATGTTGTCTCTAGCAGACACTAGCTACTAGCTAACTTGATCCAAAACAAAAGATATTGAACATTTTAATTTGTTGCATATTTGATAGAACTAATATTTGGCTTATTTATGCAGTTGGTATTGCACAGAATGCTATTCTAGTAGCAATCAGATATTTATAATATGCAATGAATACTAGGCTAGGTTTTTGCAAAGAAGCTAGCTTGCAAGTCACAGTAGTTACTTACCTAGATGATATTAGCAACATACCCTTATTTTACCAGATCCCCTTATCCTTCAGCCAGTGGTCTATAACTATATGAACAAGGTGAAGTATATTTCAATTCATGGTGTCCGAATGCACTGCTGCACTTGTTGACGTTCTGTTGCAGATTCAAAGATAGATCACATCATTGCCGAATGTATCCATAATCATTAATGAATAAACATATTTATTTGACAAGAATGCACTCATCAATCAAGTCAAATCAAGTCAAAATCAAACAATTCAATCAAGTCAAAATCAAACAATTCAATTGTTTTAAATATATCAAAATAGTAAACAATACGGACATCTGTCTTTCATACATGTCACGCCTTGGTCTTAGTATTTTGTGTTTTCTTTATTTATTTGGTCATGCCAGGGTGTGACATGGGTTTATTTTGTGGTGTGTTTTTGTATTGGGGTTTTAGTAGGTATTGGGATTGTGGCTGAGTAGGGTTGTCTAGGGAAGTCTATGGCTGCCTGAGGCGGTTCTCAATCAGAGTCAGGTGATTATCGTTGTCTCTGATTGGGAACCATATTTAGGTAGCCCAGGTTTCACTGTGTGTTTGTGGGTGATTGTTCCTGTCTCAGTGTTTTGTATTCACCTGATAGGCTGTATAGGTTTTCGCGTTACGTTTGTTGTTTTGTATTGTTCATCTTTATTAAAGAACATGAGTAACCACCACGCTGCATTTTGGTCCGCTTCTCCTTCTACAGACGAACGCCGTTACAGAATCACCCACCACACCAGGACCAAGCAGCGTGGTGACAGGCAGCGACAGCAGAAGCAGCGAAAGGAGGAATGGACATGGGAAGACGTTTTGGATGGCAAAGGTTGTTACACTTGGGAGGAGATACTGGCTGGAAGAGATCGCCTCCCATGGGAACAGGTGGAGGCACTTAGGAGAGCAGAGGCAGCCGGAGAGAGGAGCCGACGATACGAGGGAACACGGTTGGCTAGGAAGCCCGAAAGTCAGCCCCAAAATGTCTTGGGGGGGCCTCAGGGAGAGTGTGGCAGAGTCAGGGTTCAGACCTGAGCCAACTCCCCCTGTTTATCATGAGGAGCAGCGATCACAGGACTTCTGGACTTGGGAGGAAATATTGGACGGAAAAGGACCCTGGGCACAGCCTGGTGAATATCGACGCCCCAAAGAAGAACTGGAGGCGGCGAAAGCGGAGAGGCGCTGGTATGAAGAGGCAGCACGGCGACGCGGATGGAAGCCCGAGAGTCAGCCCCAAAAATGTATTGGGGGACTCACAGGGAGTATGGCTACGCCAGGTAGGAGACCTGCGCAAACTTCCTGTGCTTACCGGGGGCTAAAGAGACCGGGCAGGCACCGTGTTATGCTGTGGAGCACACGGTGTCTCCAGTGCGGGTGCATAGCCCGGTGCGGTACATACCAGCTCTTCGTGTTGGCCGGGCTAGAGTGGGCATCGAGCCAGGTAAGATTGGGCAGGCTCGGTGCTCAAGAGCTCCAGTGCACCTGCACGGTCCGGTCTATCCAGTGCCACCTCCACACACCAGTCCTCCGGTGGCAGCTCCCCGCACCAGGCTTCCTGTGCATGTCCTCGGCCCAGTGCCAGCACCACGCACCAGGCCTTCACTGCGCCTCACCTGTTCAGCGCAGCCAGAGCCTTTCTCCTCTCCAGCGCTGTCGGAGTCTCCCGCCTGTTCAGCGCTGCCAGAGCCTTTCTCCTCTCCAGCGCTGTCGGAGTCTCCCGCCTGTTTAGCGCTGCCAGAGCCTTCCTCCTCTCCAGCGCTGCCGGAGTCTCCCGCCTGTTTAGTGCTGCCAGAGCCTTCCTCCTCTCCAGCACTGCCAGAGTCTCCTGCCTGTTCAGCGCAGCCAGAGCTGCTAATCTGCATGGAGCAGCCAGAGCTGCTAATCTGCATGGATCAGCCAGAGCTGTCAGTCTGCATGGAGCAGCCAGAGCTGCCAGTCTGCATGGAGCAGCCAGAGCTGCCAGTCTGCATGGAGCAGCCAGAGCTGCCAGTCTGCATGGAGCAGCCAGAGCTGCCAGTCTGCATGGAGCAGCAGGAGGTGCCAGTCTGCATGGAGCAGCCAGAGCCACCAGTCAGCCAGGATCCGCCAGTCAGCCAGGATTCGCCAGTCAGCCAGGATCTGCCAGAACCACCAGCTAGCCAGGATCTGCCAGAGCCTACTACCTGCCTGAGCTTCCCCTCAGTCCCGAGCTTCCCCTCAGTCCCGAGCTTCCCCTCAGTCCCGAGCTTCCACCTCAGTCCCGAGCTGCCCCTCAGTCCAGTGGGGTCCTTGGTGAGGGTTATTAGGCCAAGGTCGGCGGCGAGGGTCGCCAATCAAAGGACGCGTTACAGGGGGACTAAGACTTGGTTGGAGTGGGGTCCACGTCCCGCGCCGGAGCCGTGGACTGACGCCCACCCGGACCCTCCCCTATGGGTTTAGGTGTGCGGCCGGGAGTCCGCACCTTGGGGGGGGGGTTCTGTCACGCCTTGGTCTTAGTATTTTGTGTTTTCTTTATTTATTTGGTCAGGCCAGGGTGTGACATGGGTTTATTTTGTGGTGTGTTTTTGTATTGGGGTTTTAGTAGGTATTGGGATTGTGGCTGAGTAGGGTTGTCTAGGGAAGTCTATGGCTGCCTGAGGCAGTTCTCAATCAGAGTCAGGTGATTATCGTTGTCTCTGATTGGGAACCATATTTAGGTAGCCCGGGTTTCACTGTGTGTTTGTGGGTGATTGTTCCTGTCTCAGTGTTTTGTATTCACCTGATAGGCTGTATAGGTTTTCACGTTCCGTTTGTTGTTTTGTATTATTTGTTTGTTCTATTTCATTAAAGAACATGAGTAACCACCACGCTGCATTTTGGTCCGCTTCTCCTTCTACAGACGAACGCCGTAACAATACATGACATATTTAAACATCTGACTTTAAGTATATACTAAGTTATTTATTCATCAATGCCACAAACCTGGGACATCGAAGAGCACCATATGAACTGTTATTACTATCCCGATAGTCCATCGATTCTTCTGCTTTTCCATTTCAGGAATTAAATCAGTACAAATAACAAACTAGAAAATGGCAACTGGATGTGTAAATTGGGTTTAATATAAAATACTAAGTCAACTCCAGCAGAATGAGAAGCACACTTAAACAGAATCAAAACCATGCCTAAGTGCTGCTATATCAACACCATCCTTGTCAATTTAACAGGTCCATGTTGTTGATGTCAATTGTTAGCAACACATTTATTACTGCATTCAGCCTGAACAGCAGAGTAATGCTGTCATCCTGCTTACACAGGTGAAAAAAAAGGTTGCAAAAACAGTACACAACAACACTTTTATATGTGTGTTATTGAGTCTAGATGTTATCATATTAGGGAAGAACAAGTGAAGACAGCAGCATAGGGAAAATGGGTAATTGTAGGGTGGGTTTATTGAGATAAGATGGAGAGTTCCAAAGTGTCTGAAGTTGAGGGATCATGGGACATAAAAGACAGTGTGTGGAATCGTGCTGACCCCAATAGTTGATACAATGTTTCAAGTTCGTTGTAGACATGCCATGCGTAGCCAATGTGATTTATAGGATATGCATTTTTTTTTAATAGGATATGTTCTACCTGCAGGCTGCAATGTTATTTGTTGGCTTTGTAGGCAATGTTTTTATATACAGTAGTTGGCAATGGCAATAGAAGTTACTTCATAGGTTTGTATAATTTTCATTTAGATTTGGATAAAAAAATGATTAACCACATAACAATGATTTTGAGATACAGAGACGTTTGTCACGATCGTCGTAAAGAGGTGACCAAAGCGCAGCATCGTGTGAATACATAAATTAATGAGGAGGAAGAACATTTAACAAATTATACAAAACAACAAACCGAACGTGAAGCTATAATAATACTAGTGCAGACACAGGCAACTAGACAGGCAATAACCCACGAAATACCCAAAGAGGATGGCTGCCTAAATATGGTTCCCAATCAGAGACAACGATACACACCTGCCTCTTAATTGAGAACCAATCTAGGCAACCATAGACATATATAAACATCTAGATAGTAAACAACCCCAAAAACCTACAAAATCCCTAGACAGTACAAAAAAAACACAGACATCACCCACGTCACACGCTGACCTAACCAAAACAATAAAGAAAACAAAGAATACTCAGGTCAGGACGTGACAACATTATTATAAATGAAATGAAACTGTTACACAAAATGTACATTTGACAACCATGCAGATATGTAGAAGTTGTAAGATTAATTGGCATTCCACATGAGAAAGGTTGCATACTCCTCATGTAGCCTATTACCAGCAACCCCATGGTGGAATTTGCTAAAGCCAAGCGGGAGCAGCAGGAGGAGGATGGTTGTTTTTTTTAACTTAAGTCATTTGTCATTAAGTCACAGTCATTTGTGTCTTATTTAATTGAACAGTTTGCTTAATCAATTGGTCGAAAGAACAGACGACTTTTGGTCAACCAAAATTGTTTTTAGTCAGGGACAGCCCTAGTGTGGAATAACAGGTAACTAGAGGGATGGTTGGCCATGGAATAAACATAAAATGGTGTGCTGATGTGCTTTTGCACACCTTTTAGGTTGTTATTACAAATATCCTGCCCGTGTCCATTTAAAATCAGGATCTTTTTGTGTCCCTTGACATCATTCCATCTCGGTTACAGCATTCAAACCCTGGTCACTGTGTGTCTGAATTGCAACATTAAAGATGATGAGTGACAGCATTTTCACAAACACAATACAGCATTGACGACAACATTTTGTTGACAAAATGGTGGTTTACACTGTGTACTGTGTGTGAATTATGAAATCATTTTATGGCAGCAGTAGGTCCATTTGAGTATGTTTGGTCACAGGCCTGTATATCAACCAGAGCTGGGACCATTGGAGACTTGGAATGCTTGCTCTCAAAGTGCTGCTTGTATGTTTTCCTGTCCACTTCTATAAAGATTAAGTACAAAAATGAGAAATTGAACAATCTCTGGCTTAGATTGAATTTAAAGTTGACACAAATTATACTGTAAACCAAGTAACACGATGCAATGGACTACTACACATGAAAGACTGTACTACACAGGCCTGTACAACAGCCAACACATGGAGAGGAACCTAAAGGCACATACAGCACCAACCAATACTACTCAACTAACAGACAGGGCAGGTGTGGACCAGTGCTGCCTTGGCTGCAGCTGCTCCTTCTTATTAGCAGCCTCCACCTTTTAATCAGTCAACAAGTTCAACTTGAGAGTGGAGCCTGTGTTATACACTGATACACTTTCTCTTTCCATTTCTTCTTCTTCGTATTTTTGTACCTTTTATTGTATCAGGGAGTCATACTGAGACTAAGGTCTCTTTTACAGATGAGCCCTGAATTACAAATGACACACATCAAAATATAAATGCAAAATGCAATCAGAAAGAAAAACACAGTAATAAGGTCATAAGTAATAAGGTACTCAATCAGATTTCTGAATTGCTCTAGAGGCACCAAATCAATAAGTGTGCGGACATTTTGGAGATTGTTCCACAAGTAAGGTCCAACAAAACTAAAAGCTGATTTAGAGAGCTCAGTAGAGCTCAGTAGAGACCAAAGGAATTTCTGGAGTTAGCCATCCCTGAGACCGGGTGTGGCAACTCGTATCTATAAAGTTTGGTATGATAGGTGCAGTGAAGCTTTTTGTAAAATTACTTTATAAATGAAAACACAGCAATGTATCAACCTATGTGACATCAAAGGGGGCCAACCAACCTTCTGGCAGAGAATGCAGTGATACAAACATTTTACAAAAATTGTCTCCCGTAATAAAGCGAAGTGCACTATGATAGACTGCATCTAACGGCTTTAATGAAGTGGCAGCTGCGTTAAAATAGATGTCACCATAGTCAAGGACCGATAGGAACATTGACTGAATAATCTGCTTTCTGCCATTTAGCGATAGTCATTATCAAGACTACCAAGCTTCATCATCTATAGTTGAAGTCGGAAGTTTACATACACCTTATGCCAAATACATTTAAACTCAGTTTTTCCACAATTCTTGACATTTAGTTGTCATAAACATTCTCTGTTTTAGGTCAGTTAGGATCACCACTTTATTTTAAGAATGTGAAATGTCAGAATAATAGTAGAGAGAATGATTTGCTTAAGCTTTTATTTCTTTCATGAGATGTCCAGTGGGTCAGAAGTATGCATACACCCAATTAGTATTTGGTAGCATTGCCTTAATTAACTTGTTGAGGATAGGGGGCAGTATTTTCACTTTCACTACTCTGTCCTAGATTGCTAATATATGCATAGTATTATTACTATTGGATAGAAAACACTCTGAAGTTTCTAAAACTGTTTGAACTATGTCTGTGAGTATAACAGAACTCATAGGACAGACAATCTTCCAAACAAGAAGTGAAATTCTGAATGTTGGGACAACTTTGACATCATTGTCCCCTCCTTTCCCAACAAGATATGGATCTGGTAGCACTTCCTACGCCTTCCACTAGATGTCCTCATTCAGTAGGAAGTGGAATGGAGCAATTGCTGTGAACTTTGACCGAATGGGAGGGGAAATAGTAGGTGTCCCGACAGAATGCCATTTTCCTGTAGCGCATTTCTCTGTGGGTGCTACCGCTGTTCCATTTGGCTCCAGCTGAAAACGTTTGATTCGGTTGGAACGTTATTGGATATATATGATGATAACATCCTGAAGATTGATTCTCTACTTAGTTTGACCAGTTTATTCGACCTGGAATATATCTTTGGAAGTTTCCGTGTGAGTTATCTTGGACCAGCAGTCAGTTTTTGGGCACGTCAGCTGAGAGTGATAGCAAATGCAGCTACTTGGACACTAGTATTGGACATTATGGAACAAAACAACAATTTATTGTGGAACTAGGACTCCTTGCACTACATTCTGATGAAAGATCATCAAAGGTAAGGGAATATTTATGTTGTAATTTCGTATTTCGGTTGACTCCAACATGGCGGAGAAATACTTTTACTTCTGAGCGCCGTCTCAGATTATTGCAATGTTAGGCTTTTTCCGTAACGTTTAAAAAAATCTGACACATTGGTTCTTAATGCAACCACTGTATCTTTAATTATATGTAGAACATGTATCTTTAGTCAAAGTTTATGATGAGTATTTCTGCTATCCGGCGTTTTTTATAATTCCTATGGATATTATGGAGGAATTTCTGAACATGGCGTCAATGTAAACCAAGATTTGTGGATATAAAAATGCATATTATCGAACAAAACAAATGTACTGTGTAACATGTCATATGACTGTCATCTGATGAAGATTTTCAAAAGGTTAGTGATTCATTTTATCTCTAATCCTGCTTTTGTGATTTTATCTTTGGCTGGAAAAAATGGCTGCGTTTTCCTTTGATTTGGTGGTGGTCTAACATAAATATGTGTTGTGTTTTCACTGTAAAACATTTTAAAAATCTGACATGATGGGTAGATGAACAAGATGTTTATCTTTCATTTGAGGTATTGGACTTGTTAATTTGTGAAAGTTAAATATTTCTAAAGAATATTTTTGAATTCCCTGCGCCACCTTTTCAGCTGAATGGGGGGTGGAGTTCCCCTCGGAACGCCTTGCCATACAATTTAAACTTGGGTCAAAGGTTTCGGGTAGCCTTCCACAAGCTTCCCATAATAAGTTGGGTGAATTTTGGCCCATTCCTCCTGACAGAGCTGGTATTACTGATTCAGACTTGTAGGCCTCCTTGCTCACACACACTTTTTCAGTTCTGCCCACACTTTTTCTATAGGATTGAGGTCAGGGCTTTGTGATGGCCACTCCAATACCTTGACTTTGTTGTCCTTAAGCCATTTTGCCACAACTTTGGAAGTATGCTTGGGGTCATTGTCCATTTGGAAGACCCATGTGGGACCAAGCTTTAACTACCTGACTGATGTCTTGAGACATTGCTTCAATATAGTCACATCATTTTCCTTTCTCATGATGCCATCTATGTTGTGACGTGCACCAGTCCCTCCTGCAGCAAAGCACCCCCACAACATGATGCTGCCACTCTCGTGCTTCATAGTTGGGATGGTGTCTTCGGCTTGCAAGCATCCCCCTTTTTCCTCCAAACATAACGATGGTCATTATGGCCAAACAGTTCTATTTTTTGTTTCATCAGACCAGAGGACATTTCTCCGACCTTTGTCCCCATGTGCAATTGCAAACCCTAGTCTGGCTTTTTTTATGGTGATTTTGGAGCAGTGGCTTCTTCCTTGCTGAGCGGCCTTTCAGGTTATGTCGATATAGGACTCGTTTTACTGTGGATATAGATACTTTTGTACCTGTTTCCTCCAGCATTTTCACAAGGCCCTTTGCTGTTGTTCTGGAATTGATTTGCACTTTTTTGCACCAAAGTATGTTCATCTCTAGGAGACAGAACGCGTTTCCTTCCTGAGTGGTATGATGTCTGCGTGGTCCCATGGTGTTTATACTTGTGTACTATTGTTTGTACAGATGAACGTGGCACCTTCAGGCATTTTGGAAATTGCTCCCAAGGATGAACCAGACTTGTGGAGGTATACAATTATTTTTCTGAGGTCTTGGCTGATTTGATTTTCCCATGATTTCAAGCAAAGAGGCATTGAGTTTGAAGGTAGGCCTTGAAATACATCCACAGGTATACCTCCAATTGACTCAAATTATGTCAATTAGCCTATCAGAAGTTTCTAAAGCCATGCATAATTTTCTGGAATTTTCCAAGCTGTTTAAAGGCACAGTCAACTTAGTGTATGTATACTTCTGACACAGTGAGTTCTAAGTGAAATAATCTGTCTGTAAACAATTGCTGGAACATTTACTTGTGTCGTGCACAAAGTAGATGTCCTAACCGACTTGCCAAAACTATAGTGCCAAAACTATAGTTTGTTAACAAGAAATCTGTGGAGTGGTTGAAAAACAAGACTCCAACCTAACTGTATGTAAACTTCCAACTTCAGCTGTATGTTAGCTAGCTAGTTAACTAACAAGCTAGACTATTCTGTTGGTTTACAAAAGCCAACGAAGCTGAACTCGTTGTGAATTTAGTCATGTAGTCATCTAGCCAGGCTAATGTTGCTAGCTAACCATGAGCTAGTTAGCTAGATAACAGGTATTGCATATATGTTTAAAACTTGCAGGAAAGGAGGAGCATGAGCAGCTGAGCAGTTAAGCAGTATTGCGGAGTGACACTCCAAAATACAAACATTTTTGATAAATATGTTCTATTGCAATAGGCTGCACTACCTTGCGGTGAAGCGAAGAAAACATTCCAGAAATGTTGCTTAACCAAACTGGTGACTGTGGATCCATCAGATGACAGCCTGTGGGATCTGGAATCATTCATTGACCAACACTACTATTCCAACTGCGACATGGATTGCAGGGATTCCTTACCTCAGACTGGCCGTAAGAACCAAGTCTCTGCCAAACAGCCTGCCAGAAGATTTAGGAACTCCTCCACTGAGACCATTTGATTTAGGCAATAAGGCTTGAGGGGTTATGGTATAGTGCCAATATATACCACGGCTAAGGGCTGTTCTTATACATGATACACATGAGATAGGCCATATGCCACAAACCCCCAGGGTGCCGTATTGCTATTATAAACTGGTTACCAATGTAACAATTTCTTTGTCCTACCCATGGTATATGATCTGATATACCACTGCTTTCAGCTAATCAGCATTCAGGGCTCGAACCCAGTTTATAATTGTAAATAAATCCCTTTTGCGTGTGTGCATAAGTATAGATAAATTCACAGGATAGTTTGAGTGATGAAAGTTGGACAGAGGATCTCAAACTCTGAGCAAGAAACACTTGGACAAACTTAAAGAAACGATTGTTAGCTACTGTCTGGCAATTGTGCCGTTATTATGTGCCAGATGTTAAGACTAATAACAGTTATTAAAGGCCCATTTGTGAGACTGACATATCATTTCAATAGGCATAAGCTACATATTAAAATCTGTTTTTATGATTGTAATGTTTTGCTTAGATAGATGCAGGTAGCCTATAGCCCCTGATACACCTACATTTAAGTGATAATGCCCGAGAAGCCGGTGTTTGGAGAATATAATAGCACAGGTGTTAATACTACAATACAATTGGTTACCAACACATTCAAATAATGATTGACATATTTTAATTAAAAACATTATTTTGATTAATATATTGATACTATTTCATCCTTCCACAAGATATAGTCCCGTCAAAAATCTAGGGTTGCAACCAAACCGGCTGGTCGCTTATTCTATTGGTTTGGTTGCCAGAGATGCGACCCAGTCGTTCAGACTTTTGTTTTTGTATCTATGGACGTGACCCAGTCATTCGTTCTAAATGTTCCATTGCCATACTGGCTGGCAACGTTCTTATTCCTTGCTTACTAGCTAGCTAACTTACAGTTAAGTCAAACAGTACAGACAGAATATCAACAGTAGTTGCATTTGTTTGAAATGTTTTAGCTACATTTATTTGGATACATTCATAACAATGATCTAATGAGGCGTCATTTCTCCTGGCATAGAAAATGTGCACTCGTTAGCTCCTCTGAACAACAGTGTCCTAACCAACAACACAGCTAACACCATAACTTCAAACTGAAGCTGGAAAGACTGCAAACCAGCTGCACTTCATTTCGTTTTACCTTTTTCAATTGACATTTCTTTGCATATATCCATAAAAATGATGCCAGCTGATTCATGATCTCAACTGGCTGAGAAACGCTGTCTGCCTCTCTCCCGACCTCGACGCACCTCTCTCCCGACTCCCGACCTCGACACATTCGGAGATTGAATTTGAATATTGAAACAACATTGCAAATGTAGGAGAGACAGACAGCAAGGCTTATACAAATCTACATTGTTGAAAACTACACTTCTGTCTAAAAGAAATATGACAATGTCTAGATGCTTTTATATTGGAGATCAAGTTATGACTTCCCTACCTGGGCTAATGATACAGTGGAACAGTCAGGGGAACAGAGTAAATAGGCATTTTAACGTCATAGATTTACCCAGTGGTAAATAAGATTTAGCAGGTGGTAACTTGTGGAATAGACACCGGCTGGAATGCGCTTTTAACCAATCAGGAGTGCGTAATGCTGGGGAGCCTGGCACCTTCAAACGCCCGTAGGGTGCCCCCTGTAAAATCCCAATGAACTGGTAGAGCTGTAGGATCCTGGCGAGCTGGCTGAGGCATAGCAGCTTGACGATCCGGCTGAGGCATGAAAACCTGTCGATCCAGCTGGGCGTGGGAGCCCGATGATCTGGCTGAGGCGTAGAAGCCTGACGAGCCGGCTGAGTGTAAAAACCTGACAATCTGGTTGAGGCCTGAAGAGGATGGGCGTCTCCCGAACCAACTGGGGCAAGGAAACCTCTCAAGCCGGCTAGGGCATGGAATCCCGACGATCCAGCTAAGGCACCCCGGTTCCATCGGTGGCAGCTCCCGGACCCGATGTCACCACCAACCAAACCGCCAGCACTCCCGATGCTTAATTTGATGGCTGCTGCATTATGTAAGGGCCGATGGAGAAGAAAAGCAGGTACGGGGTGTCAACATTTAATCAGAACAGACATGAAAATAGGACAGGAACAGCGTCAGAACCAGGTAATACACAGACAACTAATGCAGCAGCGGGGAATAGAGCTGGGAAACTGACAAATATAGGGGACGTAATAAACAGATGACTGAGTCCAGGTGATTACAATAATACACTGATACGCGTGACGAGGAAAGGCAGGTGTTTGTAATGATGGTGGCAGGAGTGTGTAATGCTGGAGAGCCTGGCACTTTCGAGTGCCAGGGGGAAGAGCGGGAGCAGGTGTGACAAACACACCCCTCTGGCCCTCCCCACCACTCACTCACTCAACAACAGCCTGCTTCACTGTCTGATAGTCAGCAGGAGCAGGTCACAGTGAAATATACATATATATTTTAAGAGAAATGACATCGTGGCCGCGGTGCAACTTAGAAGTAGCCCAAAAACCTACAACCAATACATTTTCACCCGCAACAGCGTTTTCAAAGTTGCCCAATACAGGAAAAGCGTGAACATGGCAACCCTGCTTGCTATTTGTCAATGAGTTTGCATGGAGAAATATGCCTTGAGCGATGACATCAAAGTTTGCAACAAGATGTGTAGTTCTGTGATAGTTACATTAGAGACTAATTAGCATTTTGTTTTTGAAGGGTAATTACAGGCATATAATGATAAGTGACTTTGTCCGAGAGAGATTTGCATGGTTATCAAAACGTCACGCCAGGGTATGCCTACACGAAACACAGACCTTATAATTTATGAAGTAGTTTTATCGTCCTGACGGAAAAGTGAATGGGTTGGTTTTTATGCCTATTATGACTCAACCTGTGGTACTCAATAGAATTCGATTTCCTCCTTAACTTTATTTAATGGCGACAAGGCGAGAACAAAATGAGGGAAATACTTTTCTTATGAAACACCCTTTCCACCACCATGCTAGAGTGGCTAAATTCTAATCCTGGGTATTGTGTATCAAGTTCATCCGATCAGGTTGAAACTAACAGACTATTAAAACTTGTTATGGCTGCAATCCCGCTAACGGGATCGATATGACAACTACCAGTGAAAATAGAGGGCGCCAAATTCAAACCACAGAAACCTCATAATTACAATTCCTAAAACATACATGTCTCAAACCATTTTAAAGCTATTCTCGTTGTTAATCCCACTAAAGTGTCCGATTTCAAATAGGCTTTTCAGCGAAAGCACTACAAAAAGATTATGTTAGGTCTCCACCAAACCATAATAAGCACAGCCATTTTCCAGCGAAAAATAGCATTCACAAAAAGCAGAAATAAAGATAAAATTCATCACTAACCTTGAATTATCTTCATCAGATGACACTCATGAATCTGAGTTTGCATTGGCATATTAGATTGACTAGTTCCAAAAACATCAAGTGATTTTGCATAGCCACATCATTTCAACAGAAATACTCATCATAAATGTAGATGATACACATGAAATATACACATGAAATTATAGATATTTAATTTTTTATTTTTTATTTTACCTTTATTTTACTAGGCAAGTCAGTTAAGAACAAATTCTTATTTTCAATGACAGCCTAGGAACAGTGGGTTAACTGCCTGTTCAGGGGCAGAACAACAGATTTGTACCTTGTCAGCTCAGGGATTCGAAATTGCAACCTTTCGGTTACTAGTCCAACGCTCCAACCACTAGGCCACCCTGCCGCCCCATATACAGTGGAGCAAAAAAGTATTTAGTCAGCCACCAATTGTGCAAGTTCTCCCACTTAAAAGATGAGGCCTGTAATTTTCATCATAGGTACACTTCAACTATGACAGACAAAATTAGAAAAAAAATTCTCCAGAAAATCACATTGTAGGATTTTTAATTAATTAATTTGCAAATTATGGTGGAAAATAAGTATTTGGTCAATAACAAAAGTTTATCTCAATACTTTGTCATTGCCAACAAAGGGTTGGAGGTCAAACGTTTTCTGTAAGTCTTCACAAGGTTTTCACACACTGTTGCTGGTATTTTGGCCCATTCCTCCATGCAGATCTCCTCTAGAGCACACGGACTTTCAACTCCCTCCAAAGATTGTCTATGGGGTTGAGATCTGGAGACTGGCTAGGCCACTCCAGGACCTTGAAATGCTTCTTACGAAGCCACTCCTTCGTTGCCCGGGCAGTGTGTTTGGAATCATTGTCATGCTGAAAGACCCAGCCACGTTTCATCTTCAATGCCCTTGCTGATGGAAGGAGGTTTTCACTCAAAATCTCACGATACATGGCCCCATTCATTCTTTCCTTTTCACGGATCAGTCGTCCTGGTCCCTTTGCAGAAAAACAGCCCCAAAGCATGATGTTTCCGCCCCCATGCTTCACAGTAGGTATGGTGTTCTTTGGATGCAACTCAGCATTCTTTGTCCTCCAAACATGACGAGTTGCATTTTTACCATAAAGTTATATTTTGGTTTCATCTGACCATATGACATTCTTCCAATCTTCTTCTGGATCATCCAAATGCTCTCTAGCAAACTTCAGATGGGCCTGGACATGTACTGGCTTAAGCAGGGGGACGCGTCTGGCACTGCAGGATTTGAGTCCCTGGCGGCGTAGTGTGTTACTGATGGTAGGCTTTGTTACTTTGGTCCCAGCTCTCTGCAGGTCATTCACTAGGTCCCCCGTGTGGTTCTGGGATTTTTGCTCACCGTTCTTGTGATCATTTTGACAACACGGGGTGAGATCTTGCGTGGAGCCCCAGATCGAGGGAGATTATCAGTGTCTTCAATTTCCTAATAATTGCTCCCACAGTTGATTTCTTCAAACCAAGCTGCTTACCTATTGCAGATTCTTCCCAGCCTGGTGCAGGTCTACAATTTAGTTTCTGGTGTCCTTTGACAGCTCTTTGGTCTTGGCCATAGTGGAATTTGGAGTGTGACTATTTGAGGTTGTGGACAGGTGTCTTGGAGTGGAGGACAGAGGAGCCTCTTAAAGAAGAAGTTACAGGTCTGTGAGAGCCAGAAATCTTGCTTGTTTGTAGGCGACCAAATACTTATTTTCCACCATAATTTGCAAATAAATTAATTAAAAATCCTTTTCTAATTTTGTCTGTCATAGTTGAAGTGTACCTATGATGAAAATTACAGGCCTCTCATCTTTTTTAAGTGGGAGAACTTGCACAATTGCTGGCTGTCTAAAAACGTTTTTTACCCATTGTACCTCTCCTTAACGCAACCACTGTGTCAGATTTTAAAAAAAGTTTACGGAAAAAGCAACCCATGCAATAATCTGAGACGGAGCTCAGAACATTAGCCAAATTGCCGCCATGTTGGAGTCAACAGAAACCAGAAGAAACATGATAAATGTTTCCTTGCCTTTGATGAACTTCATCAGAATGCAGTCCTGGGAGCCCATTTCCAAAATACATGCTTGATTTGTTCGAAAATGTCCGTTATTTATGTCCAATTAGCTACTTTGTTTAGCGCGTTTGGTAAACAATTCCAAAGTCACAAAGCGCGTCCACTATAATGTGACGAAATGTCCAAAAGTTCCGTAACAGTCAGTAGAAACATGTCAAACGATGTACTGAATCAATCTTTAGAATGTTGTTTACATATATTTTGAATACCGTTGCAAACGGAGAATTAGAATTACTTCAGATGACTGGTGGAACGCAGGTCCTTTCCCTGTGAACACGCATAGTGAATGCATGGTCAACTCGTGGCAGTGGTGACTATTTCCTGTCTCATTCGACCCCCTTCACATTAGTCATCAGACAAAGTTCTATTGACTGTTGACATCTAGTGGAAGGCGTAGGAAGTGTAAACTCATCCATATCTCGCTGTAATTTCAATGAGAGCTTGGTTGAAAATCTGCCACCTCCAGAAATGAAAAAACACAGGAAGTGGAATTTCTCAGGTTTTTGCCTGCTATATGAGTTCTGTTATACTCACAGGCATCATTTAAACAGTTTTAGAAACGTCAGAGTGTTTTATATCCAATACCAATAATACTATGCAAAAATTAGCAACTATGACTGAGGAGCAGTCCGTTTTATATGGGCACCTCTGTGCACCTTTCATCCAAGCTACTCAATACTGCCCCTGCAGCCATAAGAAGTTAAGAGAAACGCCTACTGCTTTAGCAGCATCGCATTGATGGAAACCAAGCCTGTTCTTAGGCCAGATGTGGTTGTAGCTAGATATGTTTGAGTCACACTGGGGAAAATGTTTAGCATTTTAGCTAACCATAACCCTTTTTCTAACCTTAACCTAATTCTCCTAACCTGCCATGTTAATTATCCTAACCTGCTGCGTATATTCTCCTAGGCATCCAAAAAAAGGCACTTTTGCTAAAACTAAGTTTAATAACAGGGTAATATATCTCAAATCAGGTAAATATAAATCAAAAAGGTACGTACCTAATATTTCATAATTTACATTCATATTTATATATTACACAAACGTACATGGAGCTATGTATGTTCTGTCTTTTATACAAATATGTCCAAATCAGCTCTAACACTGGCATACATGCCCTGAGAACAGACTGCTACAACCTGATTGGCTGAACGCGATACACAATATCCGAGATTAGCATTTATCCACTTGAGCATGGTGGTGGAAAATAGTGTTTCATAAGGAAAGTATGCATACTTTCCCGTATATTTCCACTTTTTTGTCATTAAATAAAGTTAAGGAGGAAATCGAAGCCTCTGCAGCCTGAATGGAGAATGTTTTAGTTTTTTTCACATATTGTCCTCTTTAAAAGAACCAATCTCAGTTCTTTCAAGTGAAAAAAATACAAAAGCAAAAAAACTCAGTTCTCTTTGTATTCACATCGCCATTGCCTTTGAATGAGTACTCTTTTGCCAGTTCAATTAACTTATTTTGTGGAACTTTGCATTCACATTGCTATGTTATGCTGTATAAAAGAACCATGATCTTATTCCAACATTCACTCAATGTACTGTAGATTTTTACAAAGTGCAGGACAAGCCATTCCATCAGAATGTGTTATCGGACAGCTAGATATACCTACTTACATTTTGGAAGCTAATATATTGCATTAAATTAAAATATGAGACAATAATTGTAATCAGAAGATACCATTAACATCTACATCTTTGCTAACAGAATACATTGCAATATAATAACTGCAGAATAAATGTTGTGATTCTCACCAAATAGGTTGTCTTCTCACACTATTCAAACTCCACAATCAATAAACAGCTTATGAAGCTCTTAGCCTATAGATCACATATTGCAAACAAACAAACTGAAATAAAAACTCCCCCATTTCTGTGCATCCTTGACAATCTCTAATCAATATCCAAAATCAGCACATATGTTTTCTGGCAAACCTGCACATCATCATTTTGCTTCTTTTGAGGGGTCTGAGTTCCTTTGGAGTGTTCACACCACACAAAAAATGAAGCAAACTGCACATAGTTCACAAAAAGTTGGCCTGAAAGTGACCAAGTGTGAAAACACCCTTAGGTATGAACCGGTCTATGAAGGATACGAATGAATTGCCTCCTGTGAGGGTGTTGGTGAATGGAGAAAGGTAGAGTCAGGCGCAGGACACAGAGATGAGTATAGTCCGACAGTTTCCTCAAAAATGAAGAACAATATTCCAACATGGAAAAAACAAAAAGAACAAGAACACAAACCCACATGACAAACAATAATGCACAATATAGAGAGGGAAGCCAGAGGGTTAAATAAGGAACATAATTAATGTAATAGAACAAAACCAAACGAAAATGAAACATGGATCGGTAGCAACTAGAAAGCCGGTGACGTCGACTGCCGAATGCCACCCCAACAATGAGCAGGACCAACTTCAGCGGACGTCGTGACAGTACCCCCCACCCCCCCCTTGAAGCGCGGCTCCAGCAGTATATGCCGGGGCCCCCTCGATGTCCAGAGGGGGCGGAGGAACCTCCCGCCAATCAGACTGCTGGGGCAGACTAGCCACCACCGGCCTGAGGAGAGACACATGGAACGAGGGGTTAATACGGTAATTGTGGGAGAAAGATGTACATATAGGGAGGAACATAATACTGTAACACAAGAGAAAGATACACTTAGAGTGCATTTGCCATTCTGGTAAAATGCATTGTCTATTGTATAGGACGGGAGGCCAGAGTAAGGCCATGAGAGCATAGGACAGCTGGAAAAAAAACAAGGTCAGAGGGACAGACAAAGGAGGGGGTCAGCCAAATGACCAACTGATGGACTATAGACATAGGCCATATATTTTTAGGTCATGAAGATGCTGAAGGAATGTCAGAAGAGACACATAGTCTACGAGTCCTAATAAGCTGAACGTAAGGGGGCCCATAGCATAAGATGGGCATGTATTATGTTTCGGACATGAAGAGGTCCTGTCACCATCATAACTTGACTGAAAGCAGATATGGGCGTGATCGAGCTGAACAAGCAGGATGCACAGATTGGGATATAATGGTGGCAGATGGACTGAGGGAAGTAACTTCATTTGCATGTGGGATGGACTCATATGTTGTATGTGTATAAATCCGAGCCAGTGCTCTGGACAAGTGTGTGTTCCGCGGACCATCTAGGCTTCTGATATGTTTGTATTAAAAGCCTATATTGAATTCACAAGTTCTTGTAAGGGTTACATTTTGTTACGATTCTCCACGACATAATCAGGGGGAAAGTGTAATCTATAACAAACCTTGTTCAATCACCTCAGGACTTTCAATGGCCCCACAAACCGCAGACCCAGCTTCCGGCAGGCCAGGTGAAGGGGCAGATTTCGGGTCGAGAGCCAGACCTGGTATGCACCGGGGCCTCACTGCGGTGGTGGTCGGCCGCCTGATGGCCCGTTGTAGACGCACATGAGCAGCGTCCCATGTCACCTCCGAGTGCCGAAACCATTCATCCACCGCAGGAGCCTCGATCTGGCTCTGATGCTACGGTGCCAGGACCGGCTGATAACCTAACACACACTGGAAAGGGGATAGGTTAGTGTAAGAGTGGCGAAGGGAGTTTTGGGCCATATCCGCCCAGGGGATGAAAACCGACCACTCCCCCGGCCGGTCCTGGCAATTGGACCGCAGAAACCTACCCACATCCTGGTTGACTCTCTCAACCTGCCCGTTACTCTCTGGGTGAAAACCTGATGTGAGGCTGACCGAGGCCCCCAGGCATTCTATAAATGGCCTCCATACTTTAGACGTGAATTGGGGACCCCGATCAGAAACTATATCCTCAGGCACCCCTATCCTCAGGCACCCCTATAACTATATCCTCAGGCACCGATCCACAACGACCAGAATTGTGGTATTACCCCGTGACGGGGAAGATAAGTCACGAAGTCCACTGATGGGTGTGACCACGGTCGTTGTGGAACGGGAAGAGGCTGTAATTTCCCTTTGGGCAGGTGTCTAGGTGCCTTGCAATGTGCGCACACCGAGCAGGAGGAAACATAAACCCTCACGTCCTTAGCTAAAGTGGGCCACCAGTACTTTCCAACAAGACAGCGCACTGTCCGACCGATGCCAGGATGACCTGAGGGTGACGTATGGGCCCAACAGATCAAACGATCACAGACATCAAACGGAAAGTAGAGATGCCCAACTAGACACTGTGGGGAGTGGGATCCGTACGTGACGCCCGCTCGATGTCCGCGTCCACCTCCCATACCACCGGTGCCACCAGGCAAGAAGCTGGACTTATGGGAGTGCGATCTGCGGACCTCTCCTCCTTGTCAAACATCCGGGACAGTGCATCTGCCTTAACGTTCTGGGAACCTGGTCTGTAGTATAGAGTGAAAACAAAGCGGGTTAAAAACATGGCCCATCTCGCCTGGCGAGGATTCAGTCCTGCCCGAATGTACTCCAGATTGCGGTGGTCAGTCCAAATGAGAAAAGGGTGTCTAGCCCCCTCAAGCCAATGAATCCACGCCTTCAGAGCCCTGACAACAGCCAACAGCTCCCGGTCCCCCACATCATAGTTTTGCGGGCTGAGACTCTTCGAAAAGAAAGTGCAGGGGAGGAGCTTTAGTGGTGTACCTGAGCGCTGAGATAGCAGCTATCCCAGCCTCGAACGCATCCACCTCAACTATGAACGCTAAGGAGGGATCAGGATAAGCCAGCACGGGAGCCGAGGTAAACAGAGCCTTCAGTTGACTAAATGCCCTGTCCGCCTCAGCTGACCACTGCAGCCGCACTGGTCCCCCTTCAGCAAGGAGGTAATGGGAGCCGCTACCTGACCGAAACCCCAGATAAACCTCCGGTAGTAGTTGGAAAACCCTAAGAACCACTGCACCTCCTTTACCGTGGTTGGAGTCATGCGGTCATTCTCCATCTCTACCCCTGACAGGGAAAGCGGTACCCTAGGAAAGAGATGGACTGTTGGAAGAACAGACATTTCTCAGCCTTGACATACAGGTCATGCTCCAACACTCGACCAAGCACCCCCCGTGCAATGACAGGTAGTGGGTAACTGTATTTTACTGTGATTTAATTCAAACCTCGATAGTCTATACACGGGCGCAAACTTCTATCCTTCTACTTCACAAAAAGAAACTCGAGAAGCCAGGTGAAATGGAAGGCCGAATATGTCCCTGTCCCAGAGATTCGGTGATATATGTTTCCATAGCCGCCGTCCCCTCCTGTGACAGAGGATACACGTGACTCTTGGGAAGTGCAGCGTCTACCAGGAGATTTAACGCACAATCCCCCTGTCGATGGGGTGGTAATTGAGTCGCCTTCTTTTTACAGAAGGCGAGTGCCAAATCGGCATATTCGGGAGGATTGTGCATGGTTGATACCTGGTTTGGACTCTCCACCGTAGTGGCACCTAAGGAAACACCTACACCTCCCTGAGCACTGACGGGACCATCCCTTGAGAGCCCTCTGTTGCCATGAAATAGTGGGATCATGAGAGGTCGGAAAGAGACTAATTCTCTCCTCATGACTCTCCTGCGTTATCAAACGGAGTGGAGCTGTGACCTCCTGATTAGCCCTGACCCCAAAGGACGACTATCTAAGGCATGTAGAGGGAAGGGAACATCAACAGGAACAATAGGTATCCCTAAACTAAGTGCAAAAGTACGGTCAATAAAGTTCCCAGCTGCGCCTGAGTCTACTAGCGCCTTATGCTGGGACTGCTGGGAAAACTCAGGAAATGCTATATACAACCACATGTGTGCAACAGGGAGCTCTGGGTGAGGTGTGTGCCTACTCACCTGAGATGATCCACCAGTGCTCCGCCTGCCACCTCTACTCCCTGGAGAACCTCCCCAGCACCGACCAGCAGTGTGTCCTCTGCGGCCACAGGTGTTGCAGGGAATGGTCCCCCTCCGGTCCCCCTCACAGCAGCACCTCCCAGCTCCATCGGAGTAGGATCAGAGGTGCTGGGGGATGGAACTGACGGACCCCGATCCGGACGTCCGCGGGAGAACAACAGGTTATCCAGCCGGATGTATAGATCCACCAGCTGGTCCAGGTTAAGGGTGGTGGCCCTGCAGGCTAGCTCCCTACGAACGTCCTCGCGTAAACTTCACCTGTAGTGGTCGATCAGGGCCCGTTCATTCCATCCCGCGCGGGCGGCCAGAGTTCTAAAGTCCCGAGCAAACTCTTTGGTGCTCCTCATCCCCTGTCTTAACTGGAACAAGCGTTCCCCGCCACTCTCCCTTCAGGTGGATGATCGAAAACCGTGAAATCTTCATAGTTGTCCAACGTCGGGCCTTCTCTTCCCCAGATGGCGTTGGCCCAGACCAGTGCTTTTCTAGTCAGACGAGATGAGGGCGCTCACTCTCTCGCGTCCCGAGAGGGCCGGCTAAATAGCTGCCAGGTAGAGTTCCAGCTGGAGTAGGAACCCCTGGCACCCGGCACCCGGCACCCGGCACCCGGCACCCGGCATCCGTTCCGTCATACGCTCCCAGGAGAGAGACGAATCCCACTGGATCCTGATGAAGGAGGTGTGGACATCTGGGTCGGTTGTTGTGGGAGCTGGAGAGGTGCTGATGGGTTGACCGGAAAACCATGGTTCCATCGTCCCATGGTTTGCAGCACGCGATCCCATGGCTGTACCCAGACTCTGTAACATGGTCGCTGATGAACACGCTCCTCCATTGGGAGAGGAGGGCTGTCTGTACCTGCTGACTCCATTTGATGGGGCGTTATTCTGTGAGGGTGTTGGTGAATGGAGAAAGGTAGAGTCAGGCGCAGGACACAGAGATGAGTATAGTCCGACAGTTTACTCAAAAATGAAGAATAATATTCCAACACGGAAAACACAAAAATCCAAAGCACAAGAACACAAACCCACATGACAAACAATAACGCACAAAACAGAGAGGGAAGCCAGAGGGTTAAATAAGGAACATAATTAATGTAATAGAAATCAGGTGAGTATAATGAAGACAAAACCAAATGAAAATGAAACATGGATCGGTAGCGACTAGAAAGCCAGTGACGCGACCGCCGAACGCCGCCCGAACAAGGAGAGGGACCAACTGGCGGAAGTCGTGACACGTCCTGCATACGTGTTTGGACAGTCTACAATTGGGCAGCCCTGAGTTGAATCGGGTGCTAACCACCATAGACTGAGAGAATAGAAGACATGAAAATATTACAAGATCATTATCTATAAAGTTTTTGAGAAACCTTTTAGGCAATGTAAATAATATTCTGCATATTCCTGCACTGACTTGTATCTGGAACGCACCCAATACATCACTCACGGGCTACCGTTGTCAAAGCACAGCTGACCTTGATGTACCAGGTTTGTGTGTTGAGGATAAGCAGCCTCTGTCAAAGAGGAATCGAACGTAAGTTTCAAAACAGTATATGCCTTGTTTTATCAATGTCGATTGTCGTGAATGAATAAGTAGAGCTAGATTGCGCATCGTGGCAAAACTAGGAAAACAGACATTTCACCCAGCTTGTCTGGATCTCTATCGGCAAGAATCAGAGTGGTCTAGAGGATTGACTAGCCACTAGCCTTATAATAGACTAAAGGTGTCTTACGTTACTCCTTACATATTCTGTTTAGAGGCGAATTGGCTCTGGCAGCTAAAACCTTAGGCAGCCAAAAGTGGCCACTAGCTAGATCTACACTATCATCTATGGATGTGCATTCCTGGTGTTATGCTGGAAAGCTCACCCCTACCTAGAACCCCCCACCCACTCAATTCTTCATTGCTGCAACTTGCTTGCTAGTTGAGATTTCTGATCACATTCAGCTGCATTTCATTATTTTTTATGTCAGTTTGATAGCGGGGGAGGCACTAGTGCGGCAGGGTAGCCTAGTGGTTAGAGTGTTAGTCTAGTAACTGAAAGGTTGCAAGTTCAAATCCCTGAGCTGACGAGGTACAAATCTGTCGTTCTGTCCCTGAACAGGCAGTTAACCCACTGTTCCTAGGCCGTCATTGAAAATAAGAATTTGTTCTTAACTGACTTGCCTAGTAAAATAAAAAACTAGTAATGTTAGCAGTTTTCGGATTGGCTATTTGTTTCAAGTCTATAAATAAATCTCTTTGCCAAAATTCGTCATCTCTCCCCGTCTTATTCGACTACTAGTTGTTCTGAAACATTTATTGCTTGCCTACATTTTCAATTCAAATCAAATTGTACTAGTCACAGCTGTAGACCTTACAGTGCAATGCTTACTTATGAGCCCCTAAACAACAATGCCATTTCAAAAACTACAGATATGAAGAGATAAAAGTAACAAGTAATTAAATAGCAGCAGTGAAATAACAATAGCGAGACTATATACAGGGGTGTACCGATACATGTGCGGGGGGGCACCGGTTATTTGAGGTAGTATGTACATGTAGGTAGGGTTATTAACGTGACTATGCATAGATGACAACAGAGAGTAGCAGCACCATAGTACCCTCCAAGCTCGTCATCAAGCTCGAGACCCTGGGTCTCGACCCCGCCCTGTGCAACTGGGTACTGGACTTCCTGACGGGCCACCCCCAGGTGGTGAGGGTAGGCAACAACATCTCCTCCCCGCTGATCCTCAACACTGGGGCCCCACAAGGGTGCGTTCTGAGCCCTCTCCTGTACTCCCTGTTCACCCACGACTGCGTGGCCACGCACGCCTCCAACTCAATCATCAAGTTTGCAGACGACATAACAGTGGTAGGCTTGATTACCAACAACAACGAGACGGCCTACAGGGAGGAGGTGAGGGCCCTCGGAGTGTGGTGTCAGGAAAATAACCTCACACTCAACGTCAACAAAACTAAGGAGATGATTGTGGACTTCAGGAAACAGCAGAGGGAACACCCCCTATCCACATCGATGGAACAGTAGTGGAGAGGGTAGCAAGTTTTAAGTTCCTCGGCATACACATCACAGACAAACTGAATTGGTCCACTCACACGGACAGCATCGTGAAGAAGGCGCAGCAGCGCCTCTTCAACCTCAGGAGGCTGAAGAAATTTGGCTTGTCACCAAAAGCACTCACAAACTTCTACAGATGCACAATCGAGAGCATCCTGGCGGGCTGTATCACCGCCTGGTACGGCAACTGCTCCGCCCTCAACCGTAAGGCTCTCCAGAGGGTAGTGAGGTCTGCACAACGCATCACCGGGGGCAAACTACCTGCCCTCCAGGACACCTACACCACCCGATGTTACAGGAAGGCCATAAAGATCATCAAGAACATCAACCACCCTAGCCACTGCCTGTTCACCCCGCTATCATCCAGAAGGCGAGGTCAGTACAGGTGCATCAAAGCTGGGACCGAGAGACTGAAAAACAGCTTCTATCTCAAGGCCATCAGACTGTTAAACAGCCACCACTAACATTGAGTGGCTGCTGCCAACACACTGACACTGACTCAACTCCAGCCACTTTAATAATGGGAATTGATGGGAAATGATGTAAATATATCACTAGCCACTTTAAACAATGCTACCTTATATAATGTTTACATACCCTACATTATTCATCTCATATGCATACGTATATACTGTACTCTATATCATCGACTGCATCCTTATGTAATACATGTATCACTAGCCACTTTAACTATGCCACTTTGTTTACATACTCATCTCATATGTATATACTGTACTCGATATCAGCTACTGTATCTTGCCTATGCTGCTCTGTACCATCACTCATTCATATATCCTTATGTACATATTCTTTATCCCCTTACACTGTGTATAAGACAGTAGTTTTGGAATTGTTAGTTAGATTACTTGTTGGTTATTACTGCATTTTCGGAACTAGAAGCACAAGCATTTTGCTACACTCGCATTAACATCTGCTAACCATGTGTATGTGACAAATAAAATTTGATTTGATTTGATATAAAGAGGGGTGAGGAGGGGGTGGCACTGCAAATAGTCTGGGTAGCCATTTGAGTAGATGTTCAGGAGTCTTATGGCTTGGTGGGAAAAGCTGTTTAGAAGCCTCTTGGACCTAGACTTGGTGCTCCGGTACCACTTACCGTGCGGGAGCAGAGGGAACAGTTTATGACAAGGGTGGCTGGAGTCTTTGACAATTTTTAGGGCCTTCCTCTGACACCGCCTGGAATAGAGGTCCTGGATGGCAGGAAACTTGGCCCCGGTGATGTACTGGGCCATTCTGACGACCCTCTGTAGTGCCTTGCGGTCAGAGGCCGAGCAGTTGCCATACCATGTGGTGATGCAACCCGTCAGGATGCTCTCGATGGTGCAGCTGTAAAACCTTTTGAGGATCTGAGGACCCATGCAAAATCTTTTCAGTCTCCTGAGGGGGAATAGGTTTAGCAGGAAAAGTTGGGATGGGGAGCCCTTCAGGTGAGCCCCTGTCCAGATACACACAGCTCCATTTCACTCTGGTAAATTATCTTTAAAGATCTGATTGACTTAACCAATGAGCTAGTCACTAGAGCTCTGCAAACCCAATACCTCTTTTTCATATTTGTTTAAATCATTTTGATAATGAACACTTTAAAAAAAAATTAACCCAAGTCTGACTAACAATGCCGGCAACCTAAGGTGGCAAGAAAAATGGCGCTTCTCTGACTTCATCCCTATATGTAAGCATCAGAAGACAACCTTCAGCACTGAAACTGAGGCCTTCATAGCTGGCACGATTTCTGAGGCGTTAGCCAAGCAACAGAAGTAGCTCAAGGATATGCTACAACAGGTGTTAGCGGAGCCGGTGGAACCACTCTACAAAAACATCAAGAGACTTTAGGGAAGACAGGGAAGAGCACCTGTCATTCACCAAAGCATAAGACGCAGAGGAGTTCGTGTCATCACTAGGAGAGGACAACCACGAGCACCGCAGTGAGCACCACGCCACTGGTCCTATTGTGATGAAGAAGACTTAACAACAGGGCATTGCAAGCACCGGGAAACCTATGGAATAAGTGAACTGGTCAGGAGGATTTATCCACAACAAAGAGTTTTGAGGAATACTTGATATAATTACTTGTGATCATTATGAAGTTCAACAGTGGAGCACCAACAAACTAGCTAGCTCGTAAACTAGCTTTCCAGATAGCTGGGTGATTGTGACAATAGCAGCTAACGTTAGCAGCTAGCTAAGTAAGTCATCATCACAACTGTTAGCTAGCTGACTGAATATCTCTTCAGTAGTGTTCAGTATATCCTACATGTTGTTGAAAGGTTATCTAGCTTCTATAACCTAAAATTGTAATTTACAACAAAGTCACGTTTACAACATGGAGCAGACATTTCTGAGCTCTTAACCAACGGGCAAAACATCCATGAATGTGTATGAATAATTTGTCACTATTTGTGAGGCTATATGATGTATTGTTCAGTAGATTTACTATGCAAAATTCATTTATTATATTATATCTCATTATTTATTTTACATGCTATCAGATTGCCGGTGAGGGGTGGGGGTTCTTTAAAACTCGATAAGTTTATTGTATGAATCCTATAAATTGAAATAATAAAAACTTGATGTAAAACAAATCTGCTTGGCCTTCCGAGTGGCGCAGAGGTCTAAGGCGTCACTACAAACCCGGTATCGATCCCAGGCTGTGTCACAACTGGTCATGACCGGGAGTCTCATAGGGTGGCGCACAATTGGCCCAGCGTCATCCAGGTCAGGGAGGGTTTGGTCGGGAGGGCTTTACTTGGCTCATCGTTCTCTAGCGACTCCTTGTGGCGGACCGGGCCCCTGCAGGCTAACTTTCGGTCGTCAGTTAAATGTTTCCTCTGACACATTGGTGCAGCTGGCTTCCGGGTTAAGTAGGTGGGTGTTAAGGACTGCAGTTTGGCGGGTCATGTTTCAGAGGACGCATGACTCGACCATCGCCTCTCCCGAGCCTATTGGGGAGTTGCAGCGATGAGACAAGATCGTAATTGGATATCACAAATTTGGGGAGAGAAGAGGGTAAAATACATCTACAACAAAAAATAGATCTTTTTGATCAACATATAATATATATTACCTTTTTTTACTTAAAGATAGACTCATCAATATTCACCTAAAAAGACCAGCTTTACTGAATACTGGACTCATCATTACCTCATGCGCAGACAACAGTATCCTTGATGGTGCTGATGAGCGCATTCTCTTTTCACACTGTCGACAATATCTTTGGCTGCACTGCTGCTCACGCTCATCATCCTGCTCACATCTTTCTGTTTGCGTTTGATATGTTTGCGTGTGTTGTTTTTTTCCATGCTTTTTGAAGTCGGGAGACACTGTGGCCCCGTCCGGCTATACCCCGGAAAGGGCCAAACAGGCACGATATAACCCCACCCATTTTGTCAAAGCACAGCCCCCACACCACGAGAGGGATATCTTCAACCACCAACTTACCATCCTGAGACAAGGCCAAGTATAGCCCACAAAGATCTCCACCACGGCACAACCCAAGGGGGGCGCCAACCCGGGCAGGAAGATCAAGTCAGTGACTCAACCCACTCAAGTGACACGCCCCTAGCACCGTTAACTCGGACGTCAGCCAGCCTCAGCCTGGTCAATTCCTGCCAGTCTGCACAGCACAATATCAACCAAGAGCATATCGGACTGCTTTTTCTCTACCACATCTCCAGATTCCTACCGCAAGCTCTGAACCTTTACACCCGATCATCATAGCTAGCTAGCTGTTATCCGACTGGCTACTCCTGGCTAATGTCTCTGTCCCGAATCAAGCACCAGTTAGCCTCGAGCTAGGCCCATCTCCCGGCTAGCTGAAGAGGTCCATCAGCCAATTCTTGGGCTACAATGCCTAATTTGCCAATTGGCCTGGACCTTTTACTGCCAACATGGAGTCCCACCGATCCATCACGACTGGTCTGCAGACGTAACCATCCGAGGGGTTTCAACATGCTCTTCTGTTGCGACGTCCCCGAAGGCCCATCTGCTAGCCTGCTTTCCCTGGCCTGCTAGCTGTCTGAATCACTGTGTCTCCAGCTCGCCTAGCTACTCACTGGACCCGATGATCACTCGGCTACAAATGCCTCTCCCTAATGTCAATATGCTTGTCTATTGCTGTTTTGGTTAGTGATTATTGTCTTATTTCACTGTAGAGCCTCCAGCCCCTCTCAATATGCCTTAGTTAGCCCTTTTGTTCCACCCCCACACATGCAATGACCTCACCTGGCTTAAATGGTGCCTCTAGAGAAAACCTCTCTCATTGTCACTCAATGCCTAGGTTTACCTCCACTGTATTCACATCCTACCATATCTTTGTCTGTACATTATGCCTTGAATCTATTATTCCGCGCCCAGAAATCTGCTCCTTTTACTTTCTGTTCCGAATGCACTAGACGACCAGTTCTTATAGCCTTTAGCAGTACCCTTATCCTACTCCTCCTCTGTTCCTCTGGTGATGTAGAGGTTAACCCAGGCCCTGCAGCCCCTAGCTCCACTCCCATTCCCCAGACGCTCTCATTGGTTGACTTCTGTAACCGCAAAAGCCTTGGTTTCATGCATGTTTTATTCACTGCTTTAGGACACTCCACCAACCCTGATGTCCTAGCCGGGTCTGAATCATGGCTAAGTAAGGCCACCAAAAATCCTGAAATTTCCAACCCTAGCTATTTTTTCCACCCCTAACATTTTCTGAACTACCAAAGAGGGCGGAGTTTCAATCTACTGCAGAGTTAGCCTGCAGAGTTCTGTCATACTATCCAGGTCTGTGCCCAAACAATTTGAGCTTCCTCTTTTAAAAATCCACCTTTCCAGAAACAAGTCTCTCACCATTGCCACTTGTTATAGACCCCCTTCAGCCCCCAGCTGTGACCTGGACAGCACATGTGGATTTATTGCCCCCATCTATCTTCAGAGCTCGTATTGTTAGGTGACCTAAACAGGGTCATGGTTAACACCCCAGCCGTTTTACAATCTAAGCTAGATGCCCTCAATCTCACACAAATTATCAAGGAACCTATCAGGTACAACCCTAAATTCGTAACCATGGGCACCCTCTTAGATATCATCATAACCAACCTGCCCTCTAAATACACCTCTGCTGTCTTCAACCAGGATCTCAGCAATCATTGCCTTATTGCCTGTGTGCGTAATGAGTCCGCGGTCTAATGACCACCCATCATCACTGTCAAATGCTCCCTAAATCACTTCAGCGAGCAGGCCTTTTTAATCGACCTGGCCCGGGTATCCTGGAAGGATATTGACCTCATTCCGTAAGTAGAGGATGCCTGGATATTCTTTAAAAGTGCTTTCCTCAAGGCTAGCTTTTGAAACAGAAATTTGCATCCTGTAGCACTAATTCCAAAATGTTTTGGGACACTGTAAAGTCCATGGAGAATAAGAGCACCTCCCAGCTGCCCACTGCACTGAGGATAGGAAACATTGTCACCACCTATAAATCTTCGATAATCAATTTCTCTACGGCTGGCCATGTTTTCCACCTGGCTACCCCTACCCCACGGCCAACTGCACCCCCTTCAGCAACTTGTCCAAGCCCCCCCCGCTTCACCTTCACCTAAATCCAGGAAGCTGATGTTCTGAAAGAGCTGCAAAATCTGGATCCCTACAAATCAGCTGGGCTCAACAATCTGGACCCTCTCTCTCTAATATTATCCACAGAAATTGTTGCAACCCCTATTACTAGCCTATTCAACCTCTCTTTCGCATCATCTGAGATCCCCAAAGATTGGAAAGCTGCCACAGTCATCCCCCTATTCAAAGGGGGAGACACTCTCGACCAAAACTGTTATAGACCTATATCCATCCTGCCCTGCCTTTCTAAAATCTTTGAAAGCCAAGTTAAAAAACAGATCACAGACCATTTCGAATCCTCCCGTACCTTCTCCACTATGCAATGTGGTTTCTGAGCTGGCCATGGGTGCACCTCAGCCATGCTCAAATTTCTAAACGATATCATAACCGCCATCGATAAAATACAGTACTGTGCAGCAGTCTTCATCGACCTGGCCAAGGCTGTCGACTCTGTCAATCACCGCATTCTTATCGACAGACCCAATAGCCTTGGTTTCTCAAATGTCTTCCTCGCCTGGTACACCAACTACTTCTCAGATAGAGTAAAGTTTGTCAAATCGGAGGTCCTGATGTCCGGACCTCTGGCAGTCTCTATGAGAGTGCCACAGGTTCAATTCTCAGGCCGACTCTTTTCTCTGTATATATCAATGATGTCGTACTTGCTGCTGGTGTTTCTCTGATCCACCTCTACACAGATGACAACATTCTGTATCCATCTCCAACTGCTTTTAAATGCAAATAAGACTAAATGCATTCTCTTCAACCGATTGCTGCCCACACCCTCCCGCCCGACTAGCATCACTACTCTGGACAGTTCTGACTTAGAATTTGTGGACAACTACAAATACCTAGGTGTCTGGTTAGATTGTGAACTCTCCTTCGAGACTCACATTAAGCATCTCAATCCAAAATTAAATCTAGAATTGGCTTCTTATTTCACAACAAAGCCTCCTTCACTCATGCTGCCAAACATACCCTCTTAAAACCTCTTGGGGCCACCCGACACGCAGGTGTCCCATCTAGCCATCAGGAAATGCAAATGCGCCACGCCAAATGCTAATAGCACTCGTTAAAACTCAAACTTTCATTAAAACACACATGCAAGGTACTCAATTAAAGCTACACTCGTTGTGAATCTAGCCAACAAGTCAGATTTTTAAAATACGTTTCGGCGAAAGCATGAGAAGCTATTATCTGATAGCATGCAACACCCCGAAATACCCAAAGGGGACGTAAACAAAATAATTAGCGTAGCCGGCACTACACAAAACGCAGAAATAAAATATAAAACATTCATTACCTTTGACGAGCTTCTTTGTTGGCACTCCTATATGTCCCATAAACATCACTATTGGGTCTTTTTTTTTTATTAAATCGGTCCATGTATACCCAAAATGTCCATTTATGAAGATTGTGTGATCCAGGAAAAAACGCAACGTCATTTTTTAAAATTAAAAAAGTTGCCTATAAACTTTGACAAAACACTTCAAACTACTTTTGTAATCCTACTTTAGGTATTAGTAAACGTTAATAATCTATCAAATTGATCACGGGGCGATGTGTATTCAATAGCTCCACGTCTTCAAATGAATGGTCGAAAATGTCTCCTACAAAACATCCTGTCGTGGACCGGATGACATGGGGTGCCTCTTCTTCATTTCACCAAGGAACAAACTCAAGGCAATTGCCAAGACTGGCGACATCGTGTGGAAGCTGTAGGACTTGTAAACTGGGAGCCATCTATTTTGCCTTGCCATAGACAATCCAGGGAACTGGCGCATTGATTTTTTTCTTCCTTTTTGGTGATCAGTTTTCCTAGGGTTTTTCCACGAAACACACGTTCTGTTATAGTCACAGACGTGATTTAACCAGTTTTATAAACTTCAGAGTGTTTTCTATGCACACATACTAAACATATGCATATACTATAGTCCTGGCATGAGTAGCAGGACTTTGAAATGTTGCGTGATTTTTAACAGAATTTTCGAAAAGTAGGCCTAAGCTTAAAAGGCTTAATTAAAACCTCTTGCTCCTACTTGAGACGCAGACGTCCCAACTAGAGCTCTGGAAATGCAAATGCGCTACGCTAAACGCTAATAGTATTAGTTAACCTCTTGAGCTTATGGCTCAATACTGCCCCCGTTGGAGGAAGTGCGTGCCCATAGTAAACTGAAAATATTTTTTCCAAAATTGCTAATATATGCATATAATAATAATTATTGAATAGAAAACACTCTAAAGTTTCTAAAACCGTTTAAATTATGTCTGTATGTAAAGCAGAACTCTCAGGGCAGCCTTTCTCCCAAACTCTCTCTTGTCAAGAGAAAAGTTGGGTCAACTTTGACGTCATCGCCCCCACCCTTCCCAGGCAGCTACCGATCTGGGAACAGTATGTATTTGTTCAGCGCGATGTCTGCTTTCAATTGGCACGTTCATTGTTTGAATTTCGCGCTCCCTCATCCTTTGGCGGGCGAAAATGCCCGGTTCACTCTCACATACATGCACTCTATTGCGCGCGGCCGATTTGGAGAACGTTCTTTTCCAATAGACACCAGTTGAAGCCGGTTCGTTTGTTTGCGATTATCATTGTTTTACATGATAAAAACATCATTTTGCTCGATTCTGCACTTAGTTTGACCAGTTTAGTCGACATATAATATGTAATTTTGAAGTTTGATGTGCAAGAGTGCGGGACCAGAAGGAGCAGAAGTTATTTTGGGTGCATTTCAGCTGAAGCTGTTAGCATATGCTAATACAAAGACGCACAACTTGAAACCAAACGATGTATTGGGTAAGTATGACTCCTTCTACGTCTTCTGATCGAAGAACATCAAAGGTAAGGGAATATTTATGTGGTTATTTTGGGTTTCTGTGGACTCCAAACGTAGAGGAGACACTGCTAATATCTGAGCGCCGACTCATAGCATAGACTAGTGAACGAATTCTGTAACGTTAAAAATAAATGTAACACAGCGGTTGTATTAAGAAGAAGTGTATCTTTGTAACTATATGTAGAACATGTATATTTAGTCATGTTTAATGCTTGTTATCTGATGTTATCTGTCGGAGCTATCATAATTTCTCCGGACATTTTGAGTAGCATTTTTGAAATGTCGTCATTGTAAACAGAGATTTATGGATATTAATGGCATATTATTGAAAAAAAAAAAAAAAAGTACTGTGTAACATGTAATATTACTGTCATCTGATGAAGATTTTCAAAAGGTTAGTGAATTATTTATTTTTTAATCCTACTTTTAAATTTTATATTTTCTGGGACAAAATGGCCGCCGCTTGCCTTTTGTTTCGGTGGTGGTCTAATATAAATGTGTGCTATGTTTTCGCCGTAAAACATTTTAGAAATCTGACTTGCTGGGTAGATGAACAAGGTGTTTATCTTTCATTTGAGCTATTGGACTTGTGTAGGTGTGGAGGTTAAATATGTCTAAGAATATTTTTTCGCATTTTGCGTTATGCTAATGAGCTTGAGCCGTAGTCACGATCCCGGATCCGGGATGGGTAGCATCAAGAGGTTAAAACGCAAACGTTCATTAAAATACACATGCAGGGTATTGAATTAAAGCTACACTCGTTGTGAATCCAGGCACCAAGTCAGATTTTTCAAATGCTTTTCGGCGAAAGCATGAGAAGCTATTATCTGATAGCATGTAACACCCCAAAAGACCCGTAGGGGATGTAAACAAAATAATTAGCATAGTCGGCGCTACACAAACCGCACAATAAAATATAAAACATTCATTACCTTTGACCATCTTCTTTGTTGGCACTCCTTGATGTCCCATAATCAATACTGGGTCTTTTTTTCGATTAAATCGGTCCATATATAGCCTAGATATCGATCTATGAAGACTGTGTGATAAACGGAAAAAAATAGCGTTTCATAACGTAACGTCATTTTTAAAAGTTAAAAAGTCGACGATAAACTTTCACAAAACACTTCGAAATACTTTTCTAATGCAACTTTAGGTATTACTACACGTTAATAAGCGATAAAAATCATCAGGAGGCGATGTAAATTCGATAGGTGGTCGTCTGGAAAAAATGTCCGGAAAAAACTCAACCAATGCATCAAGTTGGAGGTCGGAGGGAATCGGTTCCCTTGGGTCGGTTCTACCAAGAATCAAATCCGAAGCAAATGAGAAGACTCTAGACATCCTGTGGAAGCTGTAGGTACTGCAACCTCGGCCTCATTTAATACGGTTCACCTTTAACAATGGGTTGAAGTGGCGCATGGATATTTTTTTCCACTTTCAGTGATCAGATTTTCCTGCGCTTTTCGATGAAACAGACGCTCTGTTATAGTCACAGCCGTGATTTAACCAGTTTTAGAAACGTGAGAGTGTTTTCTATCCACACATACTAATCATATGCATATACTATATTCCTGGCATGAGTAGCAGGACGCCAAAATGTTGCGCGATTTTTAACAGAATGTTCGAAAAAGTAGGGGGTAGGCTTAAGAGGTTTTAAACTGACTATCCTACCGATCCTTGACTTCGGCGATGTAATTTACAAAATAGCCTCCAACACTCTACTTAGCAAACTGGATGTAGTCTATCACAGTGCCATCCGTTTTGTCACCAAAGCCCCATATACTACCCACCAGCTCTCATTGGCTGGCCCTTACCACATATTTGTTGCCAAACCCATTGGCTCCAGGTCATCTGTAAGTCTATGCTAGGTAAAGCCCCACCTTATCTCGGCTCACTGGTAACCATAGCAACACCCACCGGTAGCACGCACTCCAGCAGGTATATATTACTGTCCACCCCAAAGCAAACACTTGCTTTGGCTGCCTTTCCTTCCAGTTCTCTGCTGCCAATGACTGGAACGAATTGCAAAAATCACTGAAGCTGGAGTCTTAAATCTCCCTCTCTAACTTTAAGCAGCTCACCATTCACTGTACCTGTACACAGCCAATCTGTAAATACCGCACCGAACTACCTCATCCCCATGTTGTTACTTATCATCTTGCTCTTTTGCACCCCAGTACCTCTACTTGCACATCATAATCTGCACATCTATCACTCCAGTGTTAATGCTAAATTGTAATTATTTTGCCTCCATGGCCTATTTATTGCCTTACCTCCCCACTCTTCTACATTTGCACACACTGTACATATAATTTTCTATTGTGTGAATGACTGTACGTTTGTTTATGTGTAACTGTGTTGTTGATTTTGTCGCACTGCTTTGCTTTAACTTGGCCAGGTCGCAGTTGTAAATGAGAACTTGTTCTCAACTGGCCTACTGGTTAAATAAAGGTGAAATAAAAATAAACCCAAAAAGTATCTGATCATCACTGAATTTGAGAAAAATCCATTTGTTTTTTTAACACAGCAACTGCATGTAATCAGTTAGGCCTATATGCACTTGCAACTTTTGTTCATTTGAGAAAGTATAATTTTCAAGTTTATTTAATTTAATGATATTGTTGTTAAAAATAGATTTGCGGTGACTGTGATTAGGCCATGGGAATATAAGAGCATCTGCTAAGGTAAATTAACAAACTAGGCATGCATAGCTTGCTGCATGTTCCTCAAATGAAAGACTAACAAATTGTGTTTCTAAAACTGAATTCAAAGTCCGTGTAGAATGACTGTATAGCCTAATAACAGATTTTTCTTTTCATTATTTAATTCTAAGTAAAACATTTATTTATTTGTGCATTGGTTTTCAAAGAGTGGTAATACATGTCCAAGGTTCTACTGTACTACACTGTTTAGCCATCATCTGAATAGCCACAAGGGGGAGTTGTATGCTAGTTTAACAGAGATGATCTGAACGTGTAACAGGTTTACACAGTATATGTCCGGCCATATATGTTTGACCCACTGACTGAACTGGGGAAAGTGAAGACAACCAGTGCACATTAACTGCCACCGGTCTATTCTCTATGTCCATTTTGTTATTTTATTACACAAGTATTTGAACAGGCCAGCATCCTTCTAATTGATTAAAAAAATACACAATATATTGGTTTAAATGTCCAGTGAATGTATAGATAGAGAACTATTATGCATTTTTCATTATAGTGCCATTAGAGAATAGTTGAATACTAATAGTAGAGGTGTGTGTGTGGGATGAAAGCAATGATAGTCATTTGACCCTTGCCCCTGTGAGGTAAGCTGTACAAATAGCCCAAATAGCCCATAATCACTTCCCACTACAAGATGACTTAGCCTAAAGGTTCAAGTTCTAGCCTAAAAGCACTGCACATCCTAGGAAACAACATGCAAAAATAATCTAAAAATGCTTAAAACTACAAGAATTGCCTGTGAGAAGCAGTCATTTCATTCAATTCAGGAAGTAAACAAAAAAGTACTACAGTGAAATAGGACCTATCGCAATGGTTCTCTGCCTCTATACATTGAAATGAACCCCTGACCCTGGTGTGAAGATCCGAAAAGGTACTGTTCTATAACTCTCCCTGTATTCTCATCCCTGAATGATGCTGGCTCTCTTTCCACTCCCCCCCCTCCCTCCCCTCCCCTCCCCTCCCCTCCCCTCCCCTCCCCTCCCCTCCCCTCCCCTCCCTCCCCTCTCTCTCCCCTCCCTTTGTTGGTCAGCTATGGGTTATATACCAGGATTATATAATGCACCGCCTCCATATTGACTGCCAGTAGAGTGTGTAGCTCACTAGCGAGCAGTGTAGTGCCCAACTAGCAAAAAAGCTTTCTCTATAAAAAGACAGACTTCTGTAGCTAACTGAATTCCAC
>NW_024608225.1:47500-54207 GCF_018296145.1 Oncorhynchus tshawytscha | reverse complement strand
GGTTCGATTTTGAAAGAACGTGACAGTTACACCAACTCAGTCAGGAGGAATGGGCCAAAATTCACCCATCTTATTGTGGGATGCTTGTGGAAGGCTACCCGAAATGTTTGACCCAAGTTAAACTATTTAAAGGCAATGCTACCGAATACTAATTGAGTGTATGTAAACTTCTGACCCACTGGGAATGCGATGAAAGATATAAAAGCTGAAGTAAATCATTCTCTCTACTATTATTCTGACATTTCACATTCTTAAAATGAAGTGGTGATCCTAATTGACCTAAGACAGGGAATTGTTACTAGGATTAAATGTCAGGAATTGTGAAAAACTGAGTTTAAATGTATTTGGCTAAGGTGTATGTAAACTTCCGACTTCAACTGTATATCAGCTTGTTGGGATTTGAGATAACGTAAACATTTCTTCCTCTTAATAGGATTCTGTGAACTGTTGCTATTCCATAACATTATCTTTGTGTATGTTTTAGATGTTGCACATTGGGTTTTAGAATTATATTGGAAATGAAACCAGATCGAATTTTAAAGTTTACGATCCTGGTAGATTTGTATTCTACTAAACTGCACGTTTATAATTGCTAGACTGTCTGGGTTGAAGTAATGAAGCTATCTCTCAACAATCTTTGTTCCAACCCCTGCGCTTGTGCATCGGATTAACAAGTACATTAAGTTTATAGCATTTGTCTTTTCTGTGTGTGTCTGTAAAATAAAAATGACCTGGAGACGAAAAGGATTCTGATATTCACTAGTTTTCTGAAAGCGAGTCATTCCTTTTCTGACAACCCACTAAATGATTTGTATAATAAAGTTAGTCTATGTCTTCACAGAGAAAATATGGTATAGTGAAAGCCCACGGAATCCAGACAAAGAATCAGATCAATTTCCTCCTTTCCAAAACCATACAGGTGTAGTATTTTAGTATTTTGTTTTTATTAGGATTCCATTAGCTGCTGACAAGGCAGCAGCTACTCTTCCGGGTCCAAAACAGGAATAAAACAATACATCAATGTAAAAACAAACATACATCATAAATAAAACAGTACATCAAACCAGACATTGTGCAGTATGTACATTGCCCACACTACACATGTAATAGTATAAATGTACCACATTACAATATTACAATGTGTGGCTGTGTGTAGAGTGTGTGTAGAGTGTGCATATGCGTGTGTTTGTCTCGTCCACAGTCCGTAAGATCAAGATCGAATACAACACAAGCCTACGAGGCTTTTATTGCCTTTTACTAAGCTAATTGTGGCCCCTGGTTCAGATGTTGATTAACCAGTCAGGGGACAGTTAAATTGGCTGTGGATATTGATTCCTGCTGGCCAGACAATGTTGTGTTTATAAGGATGCTATATTGCGTTGACACTTTTGAGATCTATACTGATGTTAGCGTTAGCGAAAGCCCAGGAAGGAGAGCACGTTTAGATGTAACACAGCTACACATTCCCCATTAATGTTTAAAAGGCTTTCAAACCACAGAAGCTCAGTGTGAGAGGGGGCATATCTATATGGACTGGGTGAAGGAAGAGTTAGTGAATGACCTCACTCTTATGATAACTACTGTTGTCCTCAAGGCACTATCATAATCTCTTCGTTTGAAACTACAATGGAAAGACCTTCTATTCTGCTTCTCTGCTGATGAGTTCACCCATAGGAGCCAGCATAATATAATGCTGCCTGGGGAAATGATAATGTCGATGTAATTACGGTAAATGGCAGTATCTGTCTTGAAGTGGTAGAGGCATAGATATATAAATAGATCAGTGGCCAGAAAAGATAATTGTGTAGAATATACCCCGAGGCTTGTTGCATTGGATGTCAAGCATTAACGAAGAGGATTACTGTAAGCTTTGACAAAGAAAACATTGAGCACTATACAGTACAGTATTGAACTAGGATGCATTAGCTCCTGGAACGTATGAAGAAATACACTTCCTTTGATATTTGTCCTAGTTATGTCACTCTATTATGTTATCAGCACTAGATTTTTTATCTCCTTTTCAACTCTTTTCAAGTATGAATTAGTACACCACATGACCAAAAGTATGTGGACACCTGCTCGTCGAACATCTCATTCCAAAATCATGGCCATTAATATGAAGTTGGTCCCCCTGTTAATGCTATAACAGCCTCCACTCTTCTGGGAAGGCTTTCCACTAGATGTTGGAACATTGCTGCGGGGACTTGCTTTCATTCAGCCACAAGAACATTAGTGAGGTCAGGCAACTGATGTTGGGCGATGAGGCCTGGTTCGCAGTCGGCGTTCGAATTCATCCCAAAGGTGTTCAAGGGAGTTGAGGTCAGGCTTTGTGCAGGCCACTCACACCGATCTTGACAAACCATTTCTGTATGGACCTCGCTTTGTGCACAGGGGCATTGCCATGCTGAAACAGGAAAGAGACTTCCCCAAACTGTTGCCACAAATTTGGAATCACAGAATCATCTAGAATGCCATTGTATGCTGTGGCGTTAAGATTTCCCTTTAATGGAACTAAGGGGCCTCGCCCAAACTATGAAAAACTGCCCCAGACCATTATTCCTCCTCCACCAATCTTTACAGTTGGCACTATACATTCCGGCAGCTAGCGTTCTCCTGGCATCCGCCAAACCGAGATTCGCCAGTCTGACTGCCAGATGGTGAAGCGTGATTCATCACTCCAGAGGAGGTGCATCCAGTGCTCCAGATTCCAATGGCGTAGAGCTTTACACCACTCCAGCCGACGATTGGCATTACACATGGTCATCTTAGGCTCGTGTGCGACTGCTCTGCCATGGAAACCCATTTCATGAAGCTCCCAACTAAAAGTTATTGTGCTGACGTTTGCTTCCAGAGGAAATTTGGAACTCGGTAGTAAGTGTGGCAACCGAGGACAGGTGATTATTACGAGCTACGCTCTTCAAGACCCGGCAGTCCTGTTCTGTGAGCTTGTGTGGCCGACCACTTTGCTGTTGATTCGTTGTTGCTCCTAGACGTTCCCACTTTACAATAACAGCACTTACAGTTGACCGGGGCAGCTCTTGCTGGGCAGATCTGCCCCGGTCCACATACTTTATATATAGTGTATCTCCATCTAAAACCCTCTCACAAATACCTTAAAGGGGCAATCTGTGATTGCTACATCCATTTTTTAAAAACTTTTAAATGCATGATATATAGCCCTTTATTCTTGAAGAATATAACTTAGAAATGACTCATGAGCTTAGTTTAACTGTCTACCCAATCAGAACCCAAAATATACCTTTGTTTTACTCCTGTGTTTGTAAACAATGTAATTGTAAGCATTGTTTTTTAGTGTTTACCAGGTGGGGAGCATTGAAGGAGGCATTGAATGCATTGGTCAGGAGGGGAGTGGAGATTTGAGCGTAAGGCTGTCATCATATTTTTAAAACATTCCCTTGTGTCATGCAGCATTCCTCTGGATAACCCCGCTGTCTGGAAACGCTCACCCAGATAGTTGGCTTGTTTGTCGTGTACACTCTTTGTACTACAAATCCTGCGTATGCGACTGTATTGGCTAATGGGGAGGCTCTTTTTAGGGGTGTAGGGTGGAAGTTGTCTCCGCTTAACAGGGAATTCCTGTCCTTGACTTCTTGTATAGATTCATACTAAAACCGCCACCCTCCCTCTCAATCAAAATGTCAAGAAAACTTGTTTCATGCGCATCATAGGTCAGGGTGAATTTCAAATGTTCCCTGCTTGTATTGATGAAGGAGTGGAATCTATGAAGTTCCTTTGCTGTGCCCTGCAATAGAAGAAATATGTCATCAATGAAGTGTTTCCAGAGTCTGATATATCGCAAGAATGGGCTGAAAATCACATTCTCCTCAAACAACCCCACATACAGATTGGCATGATTCAGTTCCATTTTACTACCCATAGCAGTTCCCTTCTGTTGAACGAATATGTCATTTTCAAGCATTAAAAGTTCTTAGTCAGAACAATCTCAGCAAGTTCAACAATACAGTTAGTGCTAGGGAGTGTACCAGTGGGTTGTTCACTAAGACAGTGTGCCAGTGGGTCGTGGACTAAGACAGTGGACCAGTGGGTTGTTGACTAAGACAGTGTGCCAGTGGGTTGTTGACTAAGACAGTGGACCAGTGGGTCGTTGACTAAGACAGTGTACCAGTGGGTTGTTGACTAAGACAGTGTGCCAGTGGGTCGTTGACTAAGACAGTGTGCCAGTGGCTCGTTGACTAAGACAGTGTACCAGTGGGCTGTTGACTAAGATAGTGTGCCAGTGGGTTGTTGACTAAGACAGTGTACCAGTGGGTCGTTGACTAAGACAGTGTACCAGTGGGTTGTTGACTAAGACAGTGTACCAGTGGGTCGTTGACTAAGACAGTGTGCCAGTGGGTCGTTGACTAAGACAGTGTGCCAGTGGGTCGTTGACTAAGACAGTGTGCCAGTGGGTCATTGACTAAGACAGTGTGCCAGTGGGTCATTGACTAAGACAGGGTGCCAGTGGGTCGTTGACTAAGACAGTGTGCCAGTGGGTCATTGACTAAGACAGTGTGCCAGTGGGTCGTTGACTAAGACAGTGTGCCAGTGGGTCACTGACTAAGACAGTGTACCGGTGGGTCGTTGACTAAGACAGTGTACCAGTGGGTCTAAGACAGTGTCCCAGTGGGTTGTTGACTAAGACAGTGTCCCAGTGGGTCGTTGACTGAGACAGTGTACCAGTGTTGTTGAACAGTGTGCCAGTGTGGGCGTTGACTAAGACAGTGTGCCAGTGGGTCGTTGACTAAGACAGTGTCCCAGTGACAGTGTGCCAGTGGGTGACTAAGACAGTGTACCAGTGTGCCAGGTGGGTGTTGACTAAAACAGTGTAACAGTGGGTCGTTGACTAAGATAGTGTGCCAGTGGGTTGTTGACTAAGACAGTGTACCAGTGGGTCGTTGACTGAGACAGTGTACCAGTGGGTTGTTGACTAAGACAGTGTGCCAGTGGGTTGTTGACTAAGACAGTGTGCCAGTGGGTGTGCCAGTGGGTTGTTGACTAAGACAGTGTGCCAGTGGGTTGTTGACTAAGACAGTGTGCCAGTGGGTTGTTGACTAAGACAGTGTGCCAGTGGGTTGTTGACAGTGGGTGCCAGTTGACTAAGACAGTGTGCCAGTGGGTCGTTGACTAAGACAGTGTACCAGTGGGTTTGTTGACTAAGACAGTGTACCAGTGGGTTGTTGACTAAGACAGTGTGCCAGTGGGTTGTTGACTAAGACAGTGTGCCAGTGGGTTGTTGACTAAGACAGTGTGCCAGTGGGTTGTTGACTAAGACAGTGTACCAGTGGGTCGTTGACTAAGACAGTGTGCCAGTGGGTCTTGACTAGACAGTGTCCCATGGCTTCTAGTCCTTCCTGATGGAGGATATTAGTATACAGGGATTCAACATCACTGCAATCCATTGATATTGTGCATTGTCTTGAGGGTGTTAATCATGTCCATAGAATCCCGCACATATGCAGGGAGTGACACTACACTTGGCTTTAGAAAGAAATCTGCAAAAGCAGATAGTTTTCAATGAGCCAATGGAGGCCACAATAGGTCTCCCTGGTGGCATATCAATCGTTTGCAGATTGCCCCTTTAAAGACAAACCCTATTTCACTAGAATGAGGAGACAAATTATATTTTTAGTCTTTAGACTATTGCAATCATGTTGTAAGTTAAACACTGTGCAAGACAAGAGATTCATACATTCTATGGGAGAGACAATATGTATAACATTATCAGGAGAATGCAACCAAAGATATTGCCACTGGGCACAGATACCAGCTCAACATCTCGTTTAGAACAAACTTGAACACCAATGGTTAAAAGTTGCGTGGAAGAAAGACAGAATTCCCTTACTTTAATGACTTTTTGCAAATCCAATCAGTTTTCCACATTGATTCAACATCATCACATAGATTTATTTTGTTAAAATGACGTGGAAACAATGTAGATTCAACCAGTTTTTGCCCAGTGGGTTATTATGTGTTGTGATATCTACTGTGTATTTCCTAAGTTTGTTTTCTATTTGATTTTCACCCAGAAAATACGTTCAGTATTACAGGGAACTGTTATCTCTTCTGTTCTGTTCATTTTGATATTCATATATTTCTTCCCCCACATTCTCATCTCCCTAAAGAACTTGTTAGCAGAGTTTCTTCAGTTGGCTCTCACAATTCTTGCCCAGGCCCAGGGTTGTGATTAAGCTGCTTTGCATTAGAACCCATTGCCCTGTCAATGAGTGATTCCGCGAAAAACATATTCACTCACCATAGGTACTTCTCGCTTTCTCTGGTTCACACAGACCTACATATAGGACTGCGTGTCACAGATACACCATTATCATTTCCAACAGTATTTATATTTAGAGAGAGAGAGAGAGAGAGATTGTGATTCAAATGCAAAAGAGAACCAGGTTTCTGCAGTCTCATTTCTTTGAGTCATTTGTGTCTGTCCATAATATATTCCAAGGGCAATGCTGATTTCTAACCAGGAGAACTGAATGATACAGAGATGAGATGGAAGGATCAGCTAGTAATTAACAGAAACTATTGTAATCAGGCATCGGCCAGTCTAGTCTAGCCTACATATTCATTGAGCTTTTCCCAACTGCTATAAAATTATTATTATCTGAATCTCCTTGAGAGTAAATATGTACCAGTTTGGTCTCTGCTGATGGCCTGTTGCTAGCATACAGATGGGT
>NW_024608225.1:0-42500 GCF_018296145.1 Oncorhynchus tshawytscha | reverse complement strand
GATGTCAGTGTTTGTTTACAAGACTGGAGTTAATGAACCTTGCACTTGCCTTTCATAAACTAACACGTGCACTTGACTCACCCATCCCCTGCCCCTCCACCAGCACTGACTTTGCTGATAGCTATTTTTCGAGGAAAAATGTGGTTGTCCCAACTAGCTATTTTAAGATGAATGTACTAATTGTAAGTTGCTTGCATAAGAGCATCTGCTAAATGAATAAAATGTAAAATGTTGGTCTGCCATGATGCTACCAATAAATCACTTTTGCCTGTCTTTCTCTGTAATGTCAATGGAAATGGTAGGAAAGGAGACGAGCAGATAAAGCCACTTTAGACTATTGAGATGCAGACTGGAGGCAGAGATGGTGAAAGAATGAGTACAACCAGAGATACCAGTACGGTATATAATGAGGAGATGGTCTTGTCTCCGCCCTAACAATGGGAGTCATTGTCCTGAAGGCTGGAAGGCAGGTGATCTGCTTATCGGTCTGCTTAATGCTGTATTCCTGTGTGGACATATTTTGACGGGAGTGGACCCTTTTGCTTGACAGTAACATTACACAGGGTTACTGCTGTAGGTCATAGGACCTAGTGGGGCTTCGGCTGACACAGAGACCAGAGCTATAGAGCTGCAACCTGGCAACCAACTGAGGAGATGAGTAGAGACACCTAAATTAGCATTTGCTTCTTTATTGATGGAAATTCTACTTAGCTGAATTTAAATATGCTACTATGGGAGACAGATAATGCTTTCCCCATATATTGTTGAGAGCCATTTTACAATGGTCCCCAAAATGAACTAATCAAGGGTCTATGAGTAGCTGATTAGTTGAATCAGGTGTCAGTGCAGTGCTGGAAAAAAGTGCCATTGCCTCCGAGTAGCTCTTCTGTCTCTGTAATGTTTGAATTGAGGGGGAACTTGCAGAGTTGGGCTTGAGTTGGACAATATGAGACAAGGATAAAGTAGTAAACACTGTGGATATTGTCCACCCCCTCTACAGGTGCCCAACATGCTGCTCCTGTGGAGAAGACAAGTGATGAGCTGCTGACTAATGAAGAGGAGGGCAAAGAACATGAACCTAAGCCTGAGGCACCAGGGGCCAATGTGAAAGACATCGAGGCCCTCCTGAAGTCTGTGGAGGAGAAGAGGGAGACACCGGAGGACGAAGATCGCAGCCAGGAGTCATGGGACCTCAACTACGAGAAGGAGAAAAGGATTTGGAAACCAACGCACAGGTATCATCATAAGAAACCCAATCACAAACGTGATGAGGAGGTTTCTGAAGAAGTGAGAGAAGAGCCAGACGAAGAACGTAGTCAGGAATCCTGGAGCCTGGGCGATGAGAAGGAGAAGAGATATAGGCCTACCTATCGGTACACCCCCAAGAAACACCACAAACGAGACGAAGAGGGTTTAGAGGAAGAGAGAGAAGAGCCAGAAGAGGAACGTAGTCAGGAATCCTGGAGCCTGGGCGATGAGAAGGAGAAGAGATATAGGCCTACCTATCGGTACACCCCCAAAAACACCCCAAACGAGACGAAGAGGGTTTAGAAGAAGAGAGAGAAGAGCCAGAAGAGGAACGTAGTCAGGAATCCTGGAGCCTGGGCGATGAGAAGGAGAAGAGATATAGGCCTACCTATCGGTACACCCCAAAAAACACCACAAACGAGACGAAGAGGGTTTAGAGGAAGAGAGAGAAGAGCCAGAAGAGGAACGTAGTCAGGAATCCTGGAGCCTGGGCGATGAGAAGGAGAAGAGATATAGGCCTACCTATCGGTACACCCCAAAGAAACACCACAAACGAGACGAAGTGGGTTTAGAAGAAGAGAGAGAAGAGCCAGAAGAGGAACGTAGTCAGGAATCCTGGAGCCTGGGCGATGAGAAGGAGAAGAGATATAGGCCTACCTATCGGTACACCCCAAAGAAACACCACAAACGAGATGAAGAAGACGAAGAGCGCAGTCAAGAGTCCTGGAGTCTGGGTGATGAGAAAGAAAAGAGAGAGGAGGATGATGAGGAAAGAAAAAAGAGGATCTGGAAACCCACCCATCGGTACCACCACAAGAAGCACCACAAACGCAGTGAAGATCCTTCAGAGGAAGAGGAGGAGGAGAAAGATAAGAGAATTTGGAAACCCACACACAGATATCACCACAAGAAACACCACAAACGAGATGCTGACTCATCGGACGAGGAATCAGAGGAGAAGAGATCAGAAGAGTCAGAGGAAGAGGAGGAAGAGGATAGAGAGAAGAGAATCTGGAAGCCCACACACAGATACCACCACAAAAAACACCACAAACGTGATGAGGAGCTTTCAGAAGAAGGGAGAGAGGAGCCAGATGAAGAACGCAGCCAAGAGTCCTGGAGTCTGGGTGATGGAAAGGAGAAGAGAGATGAGGATATGATGAGAGATGAGGATGAGAGAGAAAAGAGGATTTGGAAACCAACTCACAGGTACCACCACAAGAAGCATCACAAACGCAATGGGGATTCCTCAGAGGAGGAAGACGAGGAACAAAGGGGCGATTCGGACGAACACGAGGAGGAGAAGAAGCATGGAGATGCCGAGGAGGACGAGAGACAGAGGGATAGGCAGGAGGCTCTGAGGTGTGTATCTACATATTCATATTTTTTCCAGGCTATAAATCTTCAACCATAACAATTTTTACCAAAGGACATTTTAGACAGATGCTTTTGAGACCAAGGACTAGGCTTAATCTGTGTCTGGGAAACACTGAGTATATAGGTTGAACTGGTGTTTGTGTGACAGGTACCTGGCAGAGAAGAGTCGTCTACTGGGGGAGGGCGAGGTGTATGAGAAACGTTCTCCCTGGGCTTACAGAGGATACTACCACCCCGCCTGGTGGAAGAGAAGCATAGACCCACACACACCATTGCATAAGGTTTCTATGTACAACCTACATTTTTAGACTGGACTACTCCTGTATTAGTTTGTATAGTTTGAGCTATTTTAATTATTTTTTTCAATCACTTTTATTATTCTTTAATTTATATATTAAGGTTTCACTTTAAATGATGTTGTCCATAAAACGCTCCATAAAGCCTTCACAATGCCTTTATAAGCGCTACATAAATGTGTCACACAGCATCTATAACTGTATGTCATGCTTTATAAAGGGTTAATACATGTGGCATAACTGTGTAACATAATCACCAATGTCAAATGTGACATAACCCACTATGTCAAATGTGATATTAACATTTGCTTTATAAAGGGTGACATGTTGTGCTTGATGAAGTCATGTTAGTCACGGTACACCTCATCTCCTTCCAAGACTCTCTGTCCACGGAGGTCTAGTGGACCGACACATAAACCTTCATAAGGGAAATAGGTTGGGCCATCCTACAATTGTTTTAGAGTAATAGAACATTTAAGCTTTTATCCAAAGCGACTTAGTCATACGTGCATACATTTTTATGTATGGGTGTCCCAGGAATCGAACCCACTATCCTGGCATTGCAATACTCTACCGAGATGGTTATAAATGCTTTGTGAAGCCTCAATTTAATGTGATTTATAAAGCCTTTATTAAGCAATGCTTATGGCACCTTTTGTAAAGCGCAGGTTTATGTCATATTTGACATAAGTGGTTATGTCACAGTTATGCCACATTTATGAACCCTTTATAGAGCATGACATACAGTTATAGATGAGTGATTTGTGGCACATGTATGTAGTGTTCATGAAGGCTTTATGAAGCCTTTATAAGCTGCACGGCATTTAAAGTGGGATCTATATTAATCATAATGCTTATCAATTGTTTCCAATTTGATTTTTAATTGTACAGAAATGTTTCAATAAACTAAAGTGTGATGTGATTTGATTGGCTAAGATGGAGGAACTGGCGAAGTTGCTGTCCTATAAGAATCACCAGCTGGCCAGCCAATCAGAGCTGGCAGACGAGGAAAAGAAGAGGAGCGTATCTCTAACCCCAGAGGAGGTAACATTTGAACATCACAAATAACCTTTATGAAACATGACACAGAACAATTCAATGGTGAATTACCTTTTCATAAGCCTCCTCTTCAACTTCTCAGAAAATATATCTTGAAAGATGACATATCAGAAGGTTTTGGATGTTTCATGCTCTTAGACACCACAATCCTGTTTTATATTGAAGTAAGAAAACCTTTTTCACGCTATGAAAATTATGAACCAGTCCAATATTGGATGTTGCCCTCTCTGTAGTCTGCTGTGGGAAGAGACTCTACCCTCTCTGTAGTCTGCTATGGGAAGAGACTCTACCCTCTCTGTAGTCTGCTGTGGGAAGAAACTCTAACCTCTCTGTAGTCTGCTATAGGAAGAGACTCTAACCTCTCTGTAGTCTGCTGTGGGAAGAGACTCTACCCTCTCTGTAGTCTGTTATGGGAAGAGACTCTAACCTCTCTGTAGTCTGCTGTGGGAAGAGACTCTACCCTCTCTGTAGTCTGTTATAGGAAGAGACTCTAACCTCTCTGTAGTCTGCTATGGGAAGAGACTCTACCCTCTCTGTAGTCTGTTATGGGAAGAGACTCTAACCTCTCTGTAGTCTGTTATAGGAAGAGACTCTAACCTCTCTGTAGTCTGCTGTGGGAAGAGACTCTACCCTCTCTGTAGTCTGTTATAGGAAGAGACTCTAACCTCTCTGTAGTCTGTTATGGGAAGAGACTCTAACCTCTCTGTAGTCTGTTATAGGAAGAGACTCTACCCTCTCTGTAGTCTGCTGTGGGAAGAGACGCTACCCTCTCTGTTGTCTGTTATGGGAAGAGACTCTACCCTCTCTGTAGTCTGTTATAGGAAGAGACTCTAACCTCTCTGTAAGTCTGCTGTGGGAAGAGACTCTACCCTCTCTGTAGTCTGTTATGGGAAGAGACTCTAACCTCTCTGTAGTCTGTTATGGGAAGAGACTCTAACCTCTCTGTAGTCTGCTGTGGGAAGAGACTCTACCTCTCTCTGTAGTCTGTTATTAGGAAGAGACTCTAATCTCTCTGTAGTCTGCTATGGGAAGAGACTCTAACCTCTCTGTAGTCTGTTATTATGGGAAAGAGACTCTACCTCTCTGTAGTCTGCTGTGGGAAGAGACTCTACCCTCTCTGTAGTCTGCTGTGGGAAGAGACTCTACCCTCTCTGTAGTCTGCTGTGGGAAGAGACTCTACCCTCTCTGTAGTCTGCTATAGGAAGAGACTCTACCCTCTCTGTAGTCTGCTATGGGAAGAGACTCTAACCTCTCTGTAGTCTGCTGTGGGAAGAGACTCTACCCTCTCTGTAGTCTGCTGTGGGAAGAGACTCTACCCTCTCTGTAGTCTGCTGTGGGAAGAGACTCTAACCTCTCTGTAGTCTGCTGTGGGAAGAGACTCTAACCTCTCTGTTGTCTGTTATAGGAAGAGACTCTACCCTCTCTGTAGTCTGTTATAGGAAGAGACTCTAACCTCTCTGTAGTCTGCTGTGGGAAGAGACTCTACCCTCTCTGTAGTCTGTTATAGGAAGAGACTCTAACCTCTCTGTAGTCTGCTGTGGGAAGAGACTCTACCCTCTCTGTAGTCTGCTGTGGGAAGAGACTCTACCCTCTCTGTAGTCTGTTATAGGAAGAGACTCTACCCTCTCTGTAGTCTGTTATAGGAAGAGACTCTAACCTCTCTGTAGTCTGCTGTGGGAAGAGACTCTACCCTCTCTGTAGTCTGCTGTGGGAAGAGACTCTACCCTCTCTGTAGTCTGCTGTGGGGAGACTCTAACCTCTCTGTAGTCTGCTGTGGGAAGAGACTCTAACCTCTCTGTAGTCTGCTGTGGGAAGAGACTCTACCCTCTCTGTTGTCTGTTATAGGAAGAGACTCTACCCTCTCTGTAGTCTGCTGTGGGAAGAGACTCTAACCTCTCTGTTGTCTGTTATAGGAAGAGACTCTACCCTCTCTGTAGTCTGCTGTGGGATGAGACTCTAACCTCTCTGTTGTCTGTTATAGGAAGAGACTCTAACCTCTCTGTAGTCTGCTATGGGAAGAGACTCTACCCTGGTTACATAACCATGCAGAAGCCATATGTTTATCTCTAGGAGACCTGGCTCGGGTTGAGGCTTCACAACTCAAAATGAGCCTTGATATTCTGGAATGGAAACAGCCTGTGTATGAATGAGCGCAGGTACAAATGCCTACAGAGAAAAGCCCTTTGACTCCAGGCACGTCTTCCTAGATAGTGGTGGTGGTTCACTAAGCAAATTAATAATGTAATGAATATATTATTCTGCAACATTGTTCTTTGGCACTGACAGTCTTCACTGTGATGATAGTAGGCTAAACAAGAGATGTGTGTCCCTGAAAGAAATGGTGTCCTCTGCACTGTGGGATTCATCTGAAAGTAATAAAGCCACACGTTTAGAAAATGTGCATCTAGCTGCAGAGAAAAAGGCTGCTCCTCTCTCCCTCGCATGGTTTTCATGGCTGCAGCAGCGATTGCACCAAAACCGAAGTTATTGCATCCCCTCACAACCCACCCCTATTAGAGCCGATAGTGGTCGGCCCGGGTATAAACTCTCTATCACACCACCTGCTCTGGAGCGAGGAAATACAATGGGGAGGGGGGAGAATGGATGACTCTAGGGTATTATTTTTCATCCTGACAGTCTTCAGACTACACTGCAGCAGCATCCCCTACAATGGGACTCCGGTAGTGGGAATATCTACACTATTGACTGTATTAAGATCCAGGGAAAGCAGTGGCTAATTAAGGGGAGAGTCAGATTCCAGGAGCAAGGGGTTTAATTGAAAGGCTTGCACTTTTACGGAATAAATGCCTATATGTTCTTTCTTCCTTGGATGGGGGCCAACATTAAGCTACACTGAACAAAAATAGAAATGCAACATCTAACAATTTCAAAGATTTTACTGAGTTACAATTCATATAACGGAATCAGTCAATTGAAATGAATAAATGTGTCCCTAATCTATGGATTTAGATGACTGGGAATACAGATATGCATCTGTTCGTCAGAGACCTTAAAAAAAGATAGGCCTGGATCAGAAAACCAGTCAGTATCTGGTATGACCACCATTTGCCTCATGCAGCCCGACACATCTCCTTCGCATAGAGTTGATCAGACTGTTGATTGTGGTGCGTGGAATGTTGTCCCACTCCTCTTCAATGGCTGTGTGAAGTTGCTGGATATTGGCGGGAACTGGAACATGCCGTCGTACAGGTTGATCCAGAGCATCCCAAACATGCTCCATGGGTGACATGTTTGGTGAGTATGCAGGCCATGGAAGAACTGGGACATTTTCAGCTTCCAGGAATTGTGTACAGATCCTTGTGACATGGGGATGTGCATTATTATGCTGAAACATGAGGTGATGACGGCAGATGAATGGCACGACAATGGACCTCAGGATCTCGTCAAGGTATCTCTATGTTCATGTCCGTAGTGTTATGCCTGCCTGCCCATACCATAACCCCACCACGGGGTACTCTGTTCAAAACATTGACATCAGAAAACATTTCCCACACAACGCCATACCCGCTGTTTGCCATCTGCCCGGTAAAGTTGAAACCGGGATTCATCTGTGAAGAGCACACTTCTCCAGCGTACCAGTGGCCATCAAAGGTCAGCATTTGTCCACTAGTGGGTTACGACGCCGTACTGCAGTCAGGTCAAGACCCTGGTGAGGACAACAAGCACGCAGATGAGCTTCCATGAGACCATTTCTGACAGTTTGTGCAGAAATTCTTTGGTTGTGCAAACCCAGTTTCATCAGCTGTCCAGGTAGCTGGTCTCACACGATCCCACAGGTGAAGAAGCCAGATGTGGAGGTCCTTGGCTGGAGGTGGTTACGGTTGTGAGGCCGGTTGGACCTACTGCCGAATTCTCTCAAACGGCTTATGGTAGAGCATTTAACATTGAATTCTCTGGCAACAGCTCTGGTGGACATTCCTGCAGTCAGCATGCCAATTCCATGCTCCCTCAAAACTTGAGACATATGTGGCAGTGTGTTGTGTGACAAAACTGCACATTTTAGAGTGTCCTTTTTATTGTCCCCAGCATAAGGTGCACCTGTGTAGTGATCATGCTGTTTAATCAGCTTCTTGATATGCCACACCTGTCAGGTGGATGGATTATCTTGGCAAAGGAGAAATGCTCACTGACAGGGATGAAAACACATTTGTGCAGGAAATTTGAGAACTTCACTTTTTGCACATATGGAACATTTCTGGGATCTTTTATTTCAACTCATGAAACATGGGACCAACACTTCACATGTTGCGTTTATATTTTTGTTCAGTGTATTTAGCAGTAATAACGCTCTCTGTGTGTGTGTGTGTGTGTTTGTGTGTGTTGTGTTTTCAGGAGAAGGAGCTGGAGAACATAGCAGCTATGGACATGGAGTTACAGAAGATATCTGAGAAGATGCAGGAGGACAGGAGTGAATAGATAAGACAGGCAGAGGCATGCAGACAGGGATGCTAAGATACACAAGGTTAGCACACTGAGATAGTAACAAAAGACTAGAGAGAGAGATAGACTGACCCGTCAGTGTTCCGGACAAAAAACCACTAACATCCAAGAGCCTTGCTGCAAATTCTGCCGTGTTAACCTTTGTACCTGTGAAATGCTGATGTTCTCAAAAGAGACTGTTTAGTTCATATATAAGTATGATAGTATAAAGATAAAGTAGATGCTTTGCTAATTTGTCCGGATATCTATATATTTAAAGTACGCATGACCTTTGAATGGTTGTTTGTTTGTTCAGTCTGCATTTAATAAAATGAATTATTCTGAAATTAACACGTATCTCAGGATTTTAATACCTCAGCAACACAGTTGGTTATCAAGAGTAATAGTATTTTAACAGTACTGTATTTATTGAAATTCCCACTAATGCAGCACAGTAAGGAGGCTGTGATAGCAAATGGCTGCTTTACATCATGGCACTTTCTGCTAAAGAGTATAAAATACAAACAAAATGCTACATTTGGGAGCTTAGAGCTTTGGAGAGCAGCTCCAGGGCTGAATAACAACCGTTTAGAACTGGTAGCAGGAGGGAGAGACTCTTCATTCTATCCCCACCTCCACAAGTATATGTAAATCACGTCATCAAGGATTTAAATTAGACAAACTCTGGGCCTCCTCAATAGTGTCATCCCTCTGTGGTCTCTGAGTTCGTCTCTTTGTGGCCGGCTCTTCTGCTGTAGTTGAGCCTGTCTTTGCTTTAGTCGTATCTGTAGTAACGGTCATCCCGGAGAGGAGGTAAGCCCCGCCCCCACTCATCAGCAGCACAGGGTGCGTCCTTTTAGGCAACACCTACACACAGAGACAGTGAGGTCAGAGGTCGTGCTGATATTACAAACATGGACGCTTCCACAGAGACAGTTGTATAAGCCTCATCAAACTGTACCTGGTAATGTCTGATCCAGGAAGGCTGACCGCTCCGCCTTGATCCCTGAGCTTTGTACAGCAATCTATCAGAGGCTGAGGGAGAGAGACAGACAGACAGACATGGAAATGACAAGAGTTTAATAACAACACGACAGAGGTGAACACGACAGAGGTGAACACGACAGAGGTGAACACGACAGAGGTGAACACGACAGAGGTGAACACGACCGGGGTGAACACGACAGAGGTGAACACGACAGAGGTGAACACGACAGAGAGTAAACACTACAGAGGTGAACACGACAGAGGTGAACACGACAGAGGTGAACACGACAGAGGTGAACACGACAGAGGTGAACACGACAGAGGTGAACACGACCGGGGTGAACACGACAGAGGTGAACACGACAGAGGTGAACACGACAGAGGTAAACACTACAGAGGTGAACACGACAGAGGTGAACACGACAGAGGTGAACACGACAGAGGTGAACACTACAGAGGTGAACACGACAGAGGTAAACACTACAGAGGTGAACACGACAGAGGTGAACACGACAGAGGTGAACACGACAGAGGTGAACACGACAGAGGTGAACACGACAGAGGTGAACACGACAGAGGTGAACACGACAGAGGTGAACACGACCGGGTGAACATGGCAGTACACTAGGGTCTACTAGAAAGAATAATAACAGTAATATGCTTATTAAATACACAACACACACACTAGAGAACACTCAGATACATACCTCTTTATATTGAGAGTACACTGCAAAGGGTCTGGAGGGGGCGAGGAACTTGATGAGGCCCAGTAGAACTGGACAGGGGTTAAACCGACTGGCTATCACCAACCTGAGGAGAAGAACCAGAGATATTATACTGTAGAACTGGACAGTAGAACTAGACAGTAGAACTAGACAGTAGAACTAGACAGTAGAACTCCCCTAACCAATTTGGTGAGATTAGTGAGTACTTCAAAGGAAGGAGGATGGAAGAAGGCCTGTTGAAAGTATTGCAACTCATGTGTAGAGACATACTAGGGTTGTAGACTACATGGAAACATGAGTTTCCCCAACCCTCGACAAACCTATCAATAAACACAGGATCAGATGACATCTGCTGTAGCCCCACCATCAATCATCTTTAACTAGACATCTCACTCGGATCAAGATTACTGCTAAGCACTCCTGTTTTGTTACTTGTGTTGACATGAAGATGTTAACATTGCCATGTTTGACTGATTTCAGACAGTGCAAGACGACACCGACAGAGCAAAACTGGTGTGTCAGGGGTATGTAATCTTAGTGCCAAGCAGCTGTTATACTGTTTATTACTGCTTATACATGTCTACTGACAGCACGTTCATGCTTTAGAGTCCACTCTGTAACTTAGTGGCATTAAAACAGAGACCTTATGTGGGGAGGTGAGAGCAGACAGAATAACACCCGTCAGCGTTCCTACCCTCCGCCTGCAGCAGCAGTTTCTTCCTCTTCTCCTGGGCCTGAAACACAACACACTGTTGAAATCTTTGGAGCACACAAGCACCAGGAAGTGTGACAAATAACAGAGACAACTTGCTGCTTCACTATGTGTTGTCATACTCTGATCTCTCTCCGTTTCTCCCTCTCCTTGTCCTCGGCAGGGTCTGTACTGGTACTAGTCTCCATGCTCTGGTCCTCTGTGTCTGGGCTGCCCCCATTGCCTTCTGCTTTCTCTGGGTCAGGTTGGACTTGTCTCCATTGGCCTGTCCAGCATCTAGAGTGGTGACAATACATCAATCAATTCAATAGATGAGACAGTATAGCATTGATTCAATGAGACAGTATAGCATTGATTCAATGAGACAGTATAGCATTGATTCAATGAGACAGTATAGCATTGATTCAATGAGACAGTATAGCATTGATTCAATGAGACAGTATAGCATTGATTCAATGAGACAGTATAGCATTGTTGGTCTGTCAAAGGATTATATTCCCCACACCCACGTCTATGTCTTTAGCCTCCGTGTCCAGTGTCCCTGCCAGCAGTGCGTTGACATGACAGATGGGAAGCTCATGGAGCATATCGTGGAAGTGGGAGGGGAAGCCAAAGCTCTCTGCCCCCGCCTTCCCAGGGCCCCCTCCTGGGTACATCTGCATCACTGACCCATAGCCTGGAGGAGAGAGGATAGAGACACAAGATGGAGGAGTCTGTTCGGGTGTCTCCAGATGAACGCAACATTACAGTACGTTCCGATAGAATTTACATAAAATGTTGACATACTTGTGGTTATGTAGTGTATGTGGACACCTGCTTGTCAAACATCTCATTCCAAAATCATGGTCATTAATATGGAGTTGGTCCGCCTGTTGCTGCTATAACAGCCTCCACTCTTCTGGGAAGGCTTTCCACTAGATGTTGGTACAGTGATGCTGGGACTTGCTTCCATTCAGCTACAAGAGCATTAGTGAGGTCAGGCACTGATGCATAGCTTGCATGTTGGTAGTACAGGCAAATATTTGACCTGACTGTCAAGCATTGTTAGCTAATGCACACCAATAGATAATGTGATTGTGCATGAGCACAGTTGTGTAACGACTAACTTTTCTTTGAATCCGCAGCTTTGTAACGTTAGATGTCTCCCCGTTTCAGTACAACGGAGTCAGCCTCATTCGCTCTGTGCTGGGAGTCATCATCTTCCTTGTCCGTCATTAGAAAGATTGTCTTCCTGGTTAATAGCAAGCTGAATAGTACATTTTAATTTTTACCCAATAATATGAGTTTTTAATCACCAAAGATAACAGTAAAGTACTGAAATGAATTATTTTTTGGAGGTCGCCTACTGAATTATCTAACCCACGTGCTAGTTTTCGTTTCCTTAGCATTCAGGACGATTAGCCAATAGCAGAAAAATCAATCGCTCACCGTACTCGGCTGATTGGCTTATTTGCTGTTCGTAAAGCGTATCCGCCAATGGTAGAGAAGTGCTAGGATTTTCTATGTTCTGATAGGTAAATCTGAGAGCACAGAGGGAAAATCTCACATGGGGTTATAACTGATCTAAAGTCTGGAAAGACTATTCTATGTGGACATGTCATGAATTGCTCCCAGGGAATCACCATTGCAGAGAAAACAACTGACCAAAACATGTTTCTCAAGTTTATTTCAGTGCATCTCAGTCAGCAGAAATTCCAGTGTTTTCTCTGAAAACAAATGTCTCCTTCAACAAGATAATAACCCCACCACCAGAACTCGCTCTGAATTATACAGGTATTTTGGACTTGTTAATAAAATTGCAAAAAAGTTACATTCTAAAACATCAAACAAGTAACATGTATAAAACAAAGCAATGAACGTATATTGATTGTGAAAGTAGCCGACAACATTGAATTCAAAGACTGGGCTACACCAAATCAAACAAGTGACAAGATGTAAAGCTCATGTGCTGAATTAATTGCTGTCTCTGCAGATGGAACATGGAATCAAAGCAGTAGGCCAGACCGTCAGACAAAGTGGCCTTGTAGAGATGGTCTACCCATCCTGTAGAGATGGTCTCGGGATGAAATATAGTGACAAAGACATTCTACTTTTCTCTGCAATTTACAATATGAACAAATAATTGATGTAGTCTGCAAAACCATATCAACAATGCATTTAAATGATTTCTTGCCAGCAGCACTAAGTGAAAGCTGATGACCAGGGTTCATTCCTGCCCTCCAGTGAGTTTGTGGAAGAGTTCCTCATCCAGTGCCTCGTTCTGGTCTTTGGAACGTGTTGAGAGGAAGATGTATCCTCCTATGTACTCATGGACCACCTTACAGTCACAGCTCACACAGGAGAAGGCTATCGACACATTATGGTCAAACTCTATGGCCACCTGAAGACAAACAGTATGGATTAATATTGATTCATGTACTTTATAGATACAGCACCTTGCAAAAGTATTCATAACGCTTGGATTTCTTCACATTTTATTGTGTTACAAAGTGGGATTAAAATATATTTGTCATATTATGTCAACAATCAACACAAAATACTCTGTAGTGTCAAAGTAGAAGACCATTTGAAATATATATATTTTTACATATATAAATTAAATAACTTAAATGTAGTCGTTGCATAAGTATTCAGCTCCCCGGGTCGATACATGTTAGAAAAACCTTTTGGCAGTGATTACAGCTGTGAGTCTTCTTGGGTAAGTCTCTAAGAGCTTTCCGCACCTACAGTCGTGGCCAAAAGTTGAGTCTGCTGCCTCAGTTTGTATGATGGCAATTTGCATATACTCCAGAATGTTATGAGGAGTGATCAGATGAATTGCAATTAATTGCAAAGTCCCTCTTTGCCATGCAAATGAACTGAATCCCCCCCCCAAAACATTTCCAGCCCTGCCACAAAAGGACCAGCTGACATCATGTCAGTGATTCTCACGTTAACACAGGTGTGAGTGTTGACGAGGACAAGGCTGGAGATCACTCTGTTATGCTGATTGAGTTCGAATAACAGACTGGAAGCTTCAAAAGGAGGGTGGTGCTTGGAATCATTGTTCTTCCTCTGTCAACCATGGTTACCTGTAAGGAAACACGTGCCGTCAGCATTGCTTTGCACAAAAAGTTCTTCACATGCAAGGATATTGCTGCCAGTAAGATTGTACCTAAATCAACCATTTATCGGATCATAAAGAACTTCAAGGAGAGCGGTTCAATTGTTGTGAAGAAGGCTTCGGGGAGCCCAAGATAGTCCAGCAAGCGCCAGGACCGTCTCCTAAAGTTGATTCAGCTGCGGGATCGGGGCTGCTGAGGACTGAGGTAAAGTCATTTTCTCTGATGAATCCCCTTTCCGATTGTGTTTGGGGCATCCGGAAAAAGCTTGTCCGGAGAAGACAAGGTGAGCACGAGCATCAGTCCTGTGTCACGCCAACAGTAAAGCATCCTGAGACCATTCATGTGTGGGGTTGCTTCTCAGCCAAAGGAGTGGGCTCACTCACAGTTTTGCCTAAAGAACACAGCCATGAATAGAGAATGGTACCAACACATCCTCCGAGAGCAACTTCTCCCAACCATCCAGGAACAGTTTGGTGATGAACAATGCCTTTTCCAGCATGATGGAGCATCTTGCCATAAGGCAAAAGTGATAACTAAGTGGCTCGGGGAACAAAACATCAATATTTTGGGTCCATGGCCAGGAAACTCCCCAGGCCTTAATCACATTGAGAACTTGTGGTCAATCCTCAAGAGGCGGGTGGACAAACAAAAACCCACAACTTCTGACAAACTCCAAGCATTGATTATGCAAGAATGGGCTACCATCAGTCAGGATGTGGCCCAGAAGTTAATTGACAGCATGCCAGGGCGGATTGCAGAGGTCTTGAAAAAGAAGGGTCAACACTGCAAATATTGGCTCTGCATCAACTTAATGTAATTGTCAATGAAAGCCTTTGACACTTATGAAATGCTTGTAATTATACTTCAGTATTCCATAGTAACATCTGACAAAAATATCTAAAGACACTGAAGCAGCAAACTTTGTGAAAATTAATATTTGTGTCATTCTCAAAATTTTAGGCCACGACTGTAGATTCATAATTCTTCAAAGCCAGATTGCCAGATTTACAAGCAGATTTAAGTCCAAACTGTAACTTGGCCACTCAGGAACATTCGCCATCTTCTTGGTAAACAAATCCAGTGTTGTTTTGGCCTTGTGTTGTAGGTTATTATCCTGCTAAAAGGTGAATTCCTCTCCCAGTGTCTGGTGTAAAGCAGACTGAAGCAGGTTTTCCTCTAGGATTCTGCCTGTGCTTAGCTCCATTCCATTTATTTTTATCCTGAAAACTCCCCAGTATTTGCCAATGTCAAGCATACCCATACCATGATGCAGCCACCACTATGCTTGAACATAAGGAGGCAGTTACTCAGTGATATGTTGTGTTGATTTGCCATGTTTGTTTTTTTTCCCAGTATTACTTTAGTGCCTTGTTGTAGACAATATGCATGTTTTGGAATATTTTTATTCTGTATATTTGTATTCTTCTTTTCACTCTGGTGGATTCACTACAATGTTGTTAATCCATCCTCTGTTTTCTTCCATTACGGCCATTGAACTCTGTAACTGTTTTAAAATCACCAATGGCCTCATGCTACCATCCCTGAGCAGTTTCCTTCCTGTCCTGCAGCTCAATTCAGAAGGACGACTGTATCTTTGATGTGTCTGGGTGGTTTATGTATAATCCACAGCATAATTATTAACTTGACCATAATACTTAAAAGAGATATTCAATGTCTGATTTGTTATTGTCACCCATCTACAAATCACTGCCCTTCTTAATGAGGCTATTGAAAAGCTCCATGGTCTTTGTAATTTAATCTGTGCTTGAAATTCAAATTGCCTGAGGGACCTTACAGATGTTGTATGTATGGGGGACAAATGGAAGAGTTACTCATAAAAAAGTAAACTCCTATTATTTAACACAGAGTGAGTCCATATAATTTTTTATGTGATTAGTTAAGTCAAATGTTACTCCTGAACTAATTTAGGCTTGCCTGAACAGAGGGGCTGAATGCTTACGCAACGACTATATTTTTAGTTCTTCATTTTGGGGGATTTTCTTCCACTTTGAGATTACAGAGTATTTTAAGTAGATTGTTGGAAAAAAAATGACAATTAAATTAATTTTAATCCCACTTTGTAACAAAATAAAATGTGAATTCATCTAAGGGGTCTGAATACTTCTGCAAGGTTAAGTATATTTTCAGTAAAAAAACAGTTTCTCTTATTACAAAGACAACTATTATCCTTGCTTTCTAATCTGTAAAAAGCAATCGATCAATCAATCTAGAGCCATTTACCTGTCTGATCTCCCAGTTGACATTCCACTGTTTCATGTTGGCGAATCTCCAGGTGGTGACAGGCAGGCCAGTGGACATGTCAATACGGATCAGACGGTTATAGGAGATACCCATCAGCTCATCCTTCTTACGGAACCTGGCACACACACACACACACACACACACACACACACACCATGATTGTGTGATAAGTAACTTTACCTGGGACCTGAAGATTTACATTAGCTCGCTGAGCTAACGCCTAAGGCTAAGGCATTATCTCAGCAGGCTAACACAGCCTTGAGGTGTTTGAACCTGGTCGGTCACATTTACGTACCTGACAATGTAGTATTTGATACCAAACTCAGCCAGGGACTGCCAGGCACGGATGAAGCGCATTTTAGCTTCATTGAGAGAGACTGGCAATGTTCTGATGGGCCTCCAGGATCCTCTGTCAGCTGGACAGCAGACAGAACAGGGACATTTAGGCTACTTTACACAGACATTATGTCAGTCCTTTAACAAATACTGAGAGGGTAAGTGAATGGAATAGAATGATCTGGATGTCGACAGATTATCAGTCTGAGATTATAAAACCACTGGAGAGCTCTGATGACATCCTCTCCCTGTCTGTGGCTCACAAACACTGAATCATGTTTGATTGATCATCACCCTATATTGCAGCTAGACCCCCACCTGTTTGGTCTTGTACCTCTTGGTGTATCTAGGAGAGACAAAGCACTCAGCGTTCATCTCCATGGCATCCAGGTCTGGAGCAGACTGACCAGGGGGCGCCAGACTCTTCATCTGCAGGAACGACTGGATGTTCTTCACCTCCGACCTAGACCAATCCCAGTTTCTCCTCGTCAGTTTACAGTCAGATGCCTATTAATATGGTAAGGCATGGGAAGGATGAAGTAAGAACGTGTGACCTGTAGGAGCTGTAAGCCATGGTCTTGCCCTTGGAGGCCAGAGTACACGCTGCCTTCCACTTGGCATACTGCGTCTCCTGGATAAAAACAGGAATATCATCACAATATGTAAGGGGAACAATGGATTCATGTTCTTGGTGCCCCACTCCAAAAAAATGTTTTTATAATAATTTGGTTCAATAAGAAATTGCATCTTACGCTGTCACAGCGGATGTAGACCTCGTTCATCCCATCAGCCACTGGGAGCAGCAGCTTGATGCCAAACTTCTTGTCCGTCACATTGACGTCAGGGACCACCTCACATCCTCGGAGATGCAGCTGTTCTATCGGCTCTCCGCTGGCTGTCTCTTTGTTCTTGTAGTAGGAGATGGTGATGTCTTTAAACACGAACCAGTACTCCTTATATGAATGCAATGCCAGCCTTTTAGGCCTGGGGTACGAAACAAAACAACAAGGAAAAATGTGGACAGGTTGTGTCCCCACACAGTCACATTGTTGCACGTTGCTGTGTGAACTGTCTGTGTCATGGACTATCTACAGTGTAGCATACTAACCTTTCCTTCTGTAAAGTGTAATGGCATTTTACTTCTACGACTTATCATTCTTGGTTTCTAAAACCCATGTTTCCATTTGTTACACAGATATAGTACCCTATTAATGTGTGTTTCTGGCCATATACAGCGGCTTTTAGGATTTACCTGAACAGCTTGAGGGAGTCTGCCAGCTTTGGAACGTCTGTGATGTCTTCCTGGGGAAGGGGGGGGGGGGAGGAGGAGCAACTGTCAATTATCCTGTGACATCATCATGTTGAGACATGCAATCAAAGCAGACAACCTATCAACCCTTGCTTAAAAGACAGGTGTTGCACCCTCTGAAACTGTTGAAATAATACAGACTTGTTTATCATTTATACTGTATATAAAGAATATGAATCGTTTAAAATAATAAAAACTCCACTTACCAATATTCTGTCTGTTTTTCCTCCAAGTGTGACCTCTAGATTGGATAAGGCAACCTCTACTTCATCTATCTCCGGTTCATTGGAGAAGTCCAGAGGTTCCGTGGAAATGGTCATCTTACATATGTGATACTGAAACAATATTAACAAAATCATTAATAATCAACACTTAATGATGGGACTTGGGGGATATATCATACTAAGAGCAACAGGAGATTATTGTACAATACAGAGTAGATAAGAATACAGAGTAGATAAGAATACACAGTAGATAAGAATACACAGTAGATAAGAATACACAGTAGATAAGAATACACAGTAGATAAGAAGAGTATAAAACTAACAGACACGTTTGAAAACCTAAATATACCCAGTCTTTAGCTGTGTAAAAGGCAGGTCTGAACCCAGAAACAGTTTTTAGTTCAACACTTGAGGCCAGACAATGACAAAGACTGGGAGAAGACAGAGAGAGTCTTGTGATTCCAGTAACAATGCAGGTGAGAGCAATAACCATCTCATGGATTTAATCATTTTTATAGATCAGTTGAGAATAAATCAGTCAGAGATGAAGAACAGTTAAAATTCTATGTTTTTCACTTAATACTTTTGTGTTATTTATATTTTATCACCCAGAGGAGTTCAGGAGGACAACCAGACTCCCTCCCTCCCTCCCTCCTGTGGGATTGTCCTCTTTCCCATCATGCCTCCTTTGGGACTGAGACACCAAACCAGATGGACAATAGTGTGTGCGTGTATGTGCGCACGCATATGTATGTGTGCGTGTGTGTGTGTACACCTGTAAGGAAGGCGAACATGAGCATCTCCTCCTCAGTGCAGTTGATCTCCTCCAGTAGGATGGACCAGCGAGCCTGCTCATACAGCTGGGTTATCCTCACAAATCAAATCAAATCAAATCAAATTTATTTATATAGCCCTTCGTACATCAGCTGATATCTCAAAGTGCTGTACAGAAACCCAGCCTAAAACCCCAAACAGCAAGCAATGCAGGTGTAGAAGCACGGTGGCTAGGAAAAACTCCCTAGAAAGGCCAAAACCTAGGAAGAAACCTAGAGAGGAACCAGGCTATGTGGGGTGGCCAGTCCTCTTCTGGCTGTGCCGGGTGGAGATTATAACAGAACATGGCCAAGATGTTCAAATGTTCATAAATGACCAGCATGGTCGAATAATAATAAGGCAGAACAGTTGAACTGGAGCAGCAGCACAGTCAGGTGGAAGTTGAAACTGGAGCAGCAGCATGGCCAGGTGGACTGGGGACAGCAAGGAGTCATCATGTCAGGTAGTCCTGGGGCATGGTCCTAGGGCTCAGGTCAGTTGAAACTGGAACAGCAGCATGGCCAGGTGGACTGGGGACAGCAAGGAGTCATCATGTCAGGTAGTCCTGGAGCTCAGGTCCTAGGGCTCAGGTCCTCCGAGAGAGAGAAAGAAAGAGAGAAGGAGAGAATTAGAGAACGCACACTTAGATTCACACAGGACACCGAATAGGACAGGAGAAGTACTCCAGATATAACAAACTGACCCCAGCCCCCCGACACATAAACTACTGCAGCATAAATACTGGAGGCTGAGACAGGAGGGGTCAGGAGACACTGTGGCCCCATCCGAGGAGCATCATACTGAAACACACATCAATAAATCAGTCAATGTTAGGGTTAGAGATGGTGTTATAGTTACAGTTAGTCTCACCTTCGGGTTGAGGTTCAGTGTTATTCAAACACTCACTTAGGTTTAAGGTTAGGGGTTAGTCTCACCTTCGGGTTGAGGTTCAGTGTTATTCAAACACTCACTTAGGTTTAAGGTTAGGGGTTAGTGTTACCTTTGGGTTGAGGTTCAGTGTTATTCAAACACTCACTTAGGTTTAAGGTTAGGGGTTAGGTTAACCTTTGGGTTGAGGTTCAGTGTTATTCAAACACTCACTTAGGTTTAAGGTTAGGGGTTAGTCTCACCTTTGGGTTGAGGTTCAGTGTTATTCAAACACTCACTTAGGTTTAAGGTTAGGGGTTAGGTTAACCTTTGGGTTGAGGTCGAAGAAGCAGTGGTATTTGAAGCGTAGCTGCAGTCTGTCATGTTCTCCGATGCCCTGTTCCATCAAGGAGAGGGAGGAGTCCAGCCACCTGTCAATCACAGTAAAGCAGGAAGTGTTCAGGGAAGAGACAGAGAACTGCCCTCCAGCATAGCAAAGCCAACAACTAGTAAGTCTTCTACATGTACAGCCATAGTCTGGTTCATCTCAAGGTTTTTGTTTCTGAGTAACTCTTACCCTGCGTTGATGATGGCTTTGTCCACCATGGACAACTGCTGGTACATCTTGGCCAGCTCTACAGGGGGCAGGTTGGGCTGGCTGGAGGTCAGGGGGTTGTCCCCAAACCATAAGCTGGTGGCCGAGGCTGGAGTCCCATTCTCTGGGTCATAGGTGGGCACCATGGTCTTACTGTACAAGGGACTGCCTGGAGGGGTCAGGTGGAGGAGGAGCCACAGTTCAGGGACCATGTTATAATGAGAGTGCTGATCTAGAATCAGTTTAGCCTTTTAGATCATAACGAATAAGATTATATCAAAACCTTTGAAATGGTTCAGAACTACAGTCAAAATGAGGCTGATTTTATGAGTTGGAATCGTCAGCTGCTCTATACTGTAGCTACTCAAACAGACTCAGAAAGTGTGTGTGTCTGCGTTTCAGCATTGAGAACATTGCAGCGTACTGTACTATTCTTTCAGATATCTGTCATGATCGCTCTATTCTTTCAGATCTTCAGAATTCTCCATTCCTTCTTAGATTGTTTCAGAAGTCAACAGAAGCCACCATGTGGGCTGAATCTGGTGGTGTGAGACATACAAGTCAGAAATGATCCACTTTGAGTTCGCCTGAGGTTCTAAATCTTGACTGTGTTGCCATGGTGGTGAATGAAATAGCTTCCCAGCATGATTGAAGATGACCTTCGAGATATGAGGAAGGTTTACGCCAGGCTAACGTCACCATGTGGATAACTTAGCCTGAGGGCCTGATGGTTTCTGTGATTCAATAAAGGTATATTGACAAAGAGACAACAACAATGGGGTTGGGTAAAGCAGAAACAGGCAGTCACCTAGGATATGGCTAACTTGGTTGAAGTCTTTACATGAAAACAGAAGGGAAGAATCTGACGGTCTACTGAAAATATACATGTCTAATAACACGATTAACACATGATTGTAACTCTGCTTCTCTCACCCGTTCTCCCAGAGCCTCCATTGAAGATGTCCATATCTAAGATGTCTTCCAGCGCTGGGTTCTTGTCTTTCTTCATCTTCTTCTTCTTGGGCGGGTTATCTGGAGGCTTCAGCAGGGACAGCTCCTCTGGCCTCCTGATGTCTAGAGGGGAGAGGACGTCAAGGAGAGTTCCTGCCCCTAAACCCTACATCCTTACCCCTAGACCAGTGGTTCTCAAATTTATTTACCAATAATTTTGCACGCCCAATTTTTCAGTTTTTGATTTGTTAAAAAGTTTGAAATATCCAATAAATGTCGTTCAACTTCATGATTGTGTCCCACTTGTTGTTGATTCTTCACAAAAAAATACAGTTTTATATCTTTATGTTTGAAGCCTGAAATGTGGCAAAAGGTCGCAAAGTTCAAGGGGGCCGAATACTTTCGCAAGGCACTGTATCTATGTGAAATAAACCAAGGCTTAGGTCACTATCATACCGTCTTACACTAGGGGAATTCCATAGTGTCTAATCCTCCTGAATGAAGGCAGGATGTGTCTTAAATCACACCCTATTCTCCTTGTAGGACACTCATATTGTAGACGTAATAACTGTCAAAGGTAGTGCACTACACAGGGAATAGGGTGTCTTTTGAGATTTCTCCCAGGTGAATAAACATGAGATAAAGTGGTGGACTTTAGCCCCTCTGGCTGTGGTACTGAAGCATTGTGGGAGAACAATACTACTCAGCACTATAGATGAATGTAGGGCAAACAAGGGTGTGTTCTCCAGGCTAGTACTGTGTCTGAGAGAGGGGGGGGAGACATAGAGAGAGAGACAGAGAGGGTTGGAAGAGAGAATTAAAGAGAGAGAGACTTAGTGATCTTCTCCACCAGTTTGAGCATGAGTCCTCCAATGTGCAGGTCTCCCTTGACTCTGAGTTTAAACCTCATGCCCTCGTCTCCATCTCTCTGGTCTACCTGGACTGACAGCTCCCACGACGTTGCCATACTCTGCCGTGTTTATCATGACCCTGACTGGAGAGCAGGGAGTTTAGGTGAGATATAGAGGACTTATTAACAAATGTATTTGTGAAAAGTGTTATGACTAAAATATGATTGAGCGACTGATCCTGCTGTGGCTTCCCCAAAACAACACTGACTGAAGAGACAGGTCAGCAAAAGGGCATGTTCAGTCTCATTTGCAGTACTGACTGACTAAAAGAAATATAGCACCCTATTCTCTATATAGTAGGGCTGTCCCCAACTAAAACAAATCTTGGTCAACCAAAAGTTGTCTGTTCATCAATTGGTTGAATTTTTTAAATGTGTATTTTTCCATATATATATATATATATATATATATATATATATATATATATATATATATATAGACAACCTACGTGAAAAAAAAAAAAAAAAAATCTACTATATACAGTGCTTTCGGAAAGTATTCAGAGCCTTTCCCCTTTTCCAAATGTTGTTACGTTACAGCCGTATTCTGAAATTGATTAAATACATTTTTCCCCCCATCAATCTACCTACAATACCCCATAATGACAAAGCAGTAACAGGTTTTTAGACATTTTATTCACACTTTGATATGAGACTCGAAATTGAGCTCAGGTGCATCCTGTTTCCATTGATCATCCTTGAGATGTTTCTACAACTTGATTGGAGTCCATCTGTGGTAAATTCAATTGATTGGATATGATTTGGAAAGGCACACATCTGTCTATATAAGGTCCCACAGTTAAGAGTGCATGTCAGAGGAAAAACCAAGCCATGAGGTCGAAGGAATTGTCCGTAGAGCTCCAAGACAGGATTGTGTCGAGGAACAGAAGGGTAAGTCACTCCTCAGTAAAAGGCACATGACAGCCAGCTTGGAGTTTGCCAAAATGCACATAAAAGACTCTCAGACCATGAGAAACAAGATTCTCTGGTCTGATGAAACCAACATTGAACTCTTTGGCCTGAAAGCCAAGCGTCACGTCTGGAGGAAACCTGACACCATCCCTACAGTGAAACATGGTGGTGGCGGCATCATGCTGTGGGGATGTTTTTCAGCGGCAGGGATTGGGAGACTAGTCAGGATCGAGGGTAAGATGAACGGAGCAAGTACAGAGAGATCCTTGATGAAAACCTACTCCAGAGTGCTCAGGACTTCAGACTGGGGTGAAGGTTCACCTTCCAACAGGACAATGACCCTAAGCACACAGCCAAGACAACTCAGGAGTGGCTTTGGGACAAGTCTCTGAATATCCTTGAGTGGCCCGGACTGAATCCGATCAAACATTTCCGGAGAGACCTGAAAATAGCTGTGCAGTGACGCTCCCCATCTAATCTGACATAGCTTGCGAGGATCTGCAGAGAAGAATGGGAGAAACTCCCCAAATACAGGTGTGCCAAGCTTGCAGCGTCATACCCAAGAAGACTCGAGGCTGTAATCGCTGCCTTAGGTCCTTCAACAAAGTACTGAGTAAAGGGTTAGAATACTTATGTAAATGTAATATTTCTGTTTCTTTTTATTAATTTGCAAAAAAAAAAATCTACCCATTTTTGCTTTGTCATTATGATATATTGTGCACATTGATGAGCAAAAAAAATACTATTAAATTAGAGTAAGGCTGTAGAGTAACAAAATGTGGAAAAGTCAAGGGGTCTGAATACTTTCTGAATGCACTGTATACAGCAGTTTCTTCCATTAAAAGTGCTCTACATTGTAGTGGTAACTCACACTAATGTAACAAAATGTTGAAACTCAATGCTTTCCGAATGCACTGTTTATTTGATTAAAACACAGATGTTATAGACTGCTGTATAACATCAGTGTATAAATAAAGGGAACACTAAAATAACACATCCTAGATCTGAATGAATGAAATATTCTTATTAAATATTTTTTTTCTTTACATAGTTGAATGTGCTGACAACAAAATCACACAAATTATCAATGGAAATCAAATTTATCAACCCATGGAGGTCTGGATTTGGAGTCACAATCAAAATTAAAGTGGAAAACCACACTACAGGCTGATCCAACTTTGATGTACTGGTAATGTCCTTAAAACAAGTCAAAATGAGGCTCAGTAGTGTGTGTGGCCTCCACGTGCCTGTATGACCTCCCTACAACGCCTGGGCATGCTCCTGATGAGGTGGCGGATGGTCTCCTGAGGGATCTCCTCCCAGACCTGGACTAAAGCATCCGCCAACTCATGGACAGTCTGTGGTGCAAAGTTGGTGGATGGAGCGAGACATGATGTCCCAGATGTGCTCAATTGGATTCAGGTCTGGGGAACGGGCGGGCCAGTCCATAACTTCAATGCCTTCCTCTTGCAGGAACTGCTGACTCACTCCAGCCACATGAGGTCTAGCATTGTCTTGCATTAGGAGGAACCCAGGGCCAACAGCACCAGCATATGGTCTCACAAGGGGTCTGAGGATCTCATCTCGGTAACTAATGGCAGTCAGGCTACCTCTGGCAAGCACATGGAGGCCCCCCAAAGAAATGCCAACCCACACCATGACTGACCCACCGCCAAACCGGTCATGCTGGAGAATGTTGCAGGCTGCAGAACGTTCTCCACGGCATCTCCAGACTCTGTCACATGTGCTCAGAGTCAACCTGCTTTCATCTGTGAAGAGCACAGGGCGCCAGTGGCGAATTTGCCAATCTTGGTTTTCTCTGGCAAATGCCAAACGTCCTGCACGGTGTTGGGCTGTAAGCACAACCCCCACCTGTGGACGTCGGGCCCTCATATCACCCTCATGGAGTCTGTTTCTGACCGTTTGAGCAGACACATGCGCATTTGTGGCCTGCTGGAGGTCATTTTGCAGGGCTCTGGCAGTGCTCCTCCTTGCACAAAGGCGGAGGTAGCGGTCCTGCTGCTGGGTTGTTGCCCTCCTACGGCCTCCTCCACGTCTCCTGATGTACTGGCCTGTCTCCTGGTAGTGCCTCCATGCTCTGGACACTATGCTGACAGACACAGCAAACCTTCTTGCCACAGCTCACATTGATGTGCCATCCTGGATGAGCTGCACTACCTGAGCCACTTGTGTGGGTTGTAGACACCGTCTCATGCTACCACTAGAGTGAAAGCATCACCAGCATTCAAAAGTGACCAAAACATCAGCCAGGAAGCATAGGAACTGAGAAGTGGTCTGTGGTTACCACCTGCAGAACCACTCCTTTATTGGGGGTGTCTTGCTAATTGCCTATAATTTCCACCTGTTGTCTATACCATTTGCACAACAGCATGTGAAATGTATTGTCAATCAGTGTTGCTTCCTAAGTGGACCGTTTGATTGACTTGGAGTTACATTGTGTTGTTTAAGTGTTCCCTTTATTTTTTTGAGCAGTATATATATAAAACAGAAAACTCACCCCTTATAGGCTGGTTTCTTCCTAGGTTTTGGCCTTTCTAGGGAGTTTTTCTTAGCCACCGTGCTTCTACACCTGCATTGCTTGCTGTTTGGGGTTTTCGGCTGGGTTTCTGTACAGCACTTTGATATATCAGCTGATGTAAGAAGGGCTATATAAATACATTTGATTTGACGACTTGATCGACCAAGTTTTGTTTAAATTTTTTAACCAATATGCTGCATAGTTATGATATACAGTGTACTTCGCAAATATCCACTTTCGTATTTAACCCAGATTCCATGTTTGCTTAGCACCAATAGCTTGGTTTCCATGCAATTGTTGACGTATGGTAAAATCTGCATAAAACATGCGCATTTTCCCTCAAATGTACTTGTTGCCGGTAAAAGGTTGTGCGCGATGACTTTGGGCACATAATATCCATGTACCGACTAAAAAATACAAGTTAAATGGATTTTCATCCCATTTTCAACTTTACTGATGGTTTTCTCACAACAAAAACATGTTATATTGCGAGTGTGCGCACTGGTAATGGCACGTGTACATGATGAGATTATTATAGTGGGAGAGCAAGAGTTTTTAGTTTTGATATCGACATCGAAGCATCGATTAACATGTCACCAGAATAAGACCTTCGATATTTATTGGAAAGGATCACCACGCTCATCACCTTGCACTTCCACCACTGTATGAAGTTCAGAATTTATTTAATCTGTAGCCTAATACACTGCATGCTTTTCCGACGTCGTAGTGGGAGTATAATTCATTTTACCGACACAAAGAGATTATACCTTGTCTAGCGTATTTGGAAAGTTTACTGAAAAAGTTTGTTTCTATCAGGCCTGTCATGATTATTATTATTATTATTATTATTTTTTTTTTACCGATATCTACTTTACGCGCATAAAACGTTTCGATGGAAACCTGGTTATTAAATAAGTCTTTTTATTCTCAGGAGGAAATCTGGAACAAAAAAACGTATTTAGGTCTCATAAAACTGTTGTGAGAAACATCTATGGTGAAACATGAATTTAAAAAAATATAAGGACTCATGTCGATTTATAATAGAGTAGGTTAAATTCAGTAGCACATACCATAACAAATGTGAAATGTTGGTTTACATTATAAACGATAGGCTAGATTGTATACTAGCCCAGTTGTTTCTCAAGCCTCCTCGGGATCTCCAGACGTTTCACAATTTTGTTGTAGCCCTGAACTAGCTCACCTGATTGACCTAGTAAAAGGCTCAACTGCGAATGAGCCGCAACCGAAACCTCAGCCATGCGTAGGCTACAATCTCTTGTATCGTGCTAAAACCGTAACAGAACACAGGTATGTTAGAAAACTCACCTTGATAAAAGTTTGAAACCTCTTCTCTCTTTTTTTCTGTGCTGTGTGGTGCCGTCTGCTGTCCCGTTCGCTCAGGACAGGTACCCGCCCCATACACACGGTTAAGGAAGTAGGCTAGCCTACTACTTTCAGCCTTGTCTTATAAAATGTCTCAGTAGCATGAAGTTCTGCTGTCTGTATTACTCTTAAAAATACCAACAACCCTTCAAATGAGTGGATTCGGCTGTTTCACCGACACCCGTTGCTGACAGGTGTATAAAATGGAGCACACAGTAATCTCCATAGACAAACATTGGCAGTAGAATGGCCGATACTGAAATACTCAGTGACTTTCAACGTGGCACCATCATAGGATGCCACCTTTCCAACAAGTCAGTTTGTCTGCCCTGGTAAAGCTGCTCCGGTCAACTGTAAGCACTGTTATTGTGAAGTGGAAAACTCTAGTAGCAACAAAGGCTCAGTGAAGTGGTAGGCCACAAACAAATGTATTTATAAAGCCCTTTTTACATCAGGCCACACAAGCTCACAGAACGGGACCACCGAGTGCTGAAGCGTGTAAAAATCGTCTGTCCTCGGTTGCAACACTCACTACCGTGTTCCAAACTGCCTCTGGAAGCAACATCAGCACAAGAACTTCATGAAATTGGTTTCCATAGCAGAGCAGCCGCGCACACAAGCCTAAGATTACCATGTGCAATGCCAAGCGTCAGCTGGAGTGGTGTAAAGCTAGCCACCAATGGACTCCTGGAGCAGTGGAAATGTCTTCTCTGGTGTGATGAATCATGCTTCACCATCTGGCAGTCCGACGGACGGATCTGGGTTAGGTGGATGCCAGGAAAACGCTACCTGCCCAAATGCATAGTGCCAACTGTAAAGTTTGGTGGAGTAGGAATAATGGTCTGGGGCTGTTTTTCATGGTTCATGTGTCCAACTTTGTGGCAAAAGTTTGGGGGCCCTTTCTTGTTTCAGCATGATAATGCACCAGTGCACAGAGCGAGGTTCATACAGAAATGGTTTGTTGAGATCGGTGTGGAAGAACTTGACTTGCCTGCACACAGCCCTGACCTCAACTCCATCTAACACCTTTGGGATGAATTGGAACGCCAACTGCCAGCCAGGCCTAATCACTCAACATCAGTGCCCGACCTCACTAATGCTCTTGTGGCTGATGGAAGCAAGTCCCCGGAGTAAAGTACCAACATCTAGTGGAAAGCCTTCCCAGAAGAGTGGAGGCTGTTATAGCAGCAAAGGAGGGACCAACTCAAATCAAATCAAATGTATTTATATAGCCCTTCGTACATCAGCTGATATCTCAAAGTGCTGTACAGAAACCCAGCCTAAAACCCCAAACAGCAAGCAATGCAGGTGTAGAAGCACGGTGAAGCATGATACTTTTGGCCATATTGTATTTTATAATCTTGTTTACTTCTCAAAGGCCGACTATAATTTGCAATAGGTGTGAGGAAGAAGCACAGGTAGCCTAACCTACCTATTTAGGATAGTCTGAGTTTTATGAATCAGACAGTCAGCGCACCTTCCCTTACTTTAATAACATCCTGTCTCTATGTGTAAATCCGTACAGTATGAATCATAACACTACACTTACAATATGTAATATAGCCTATTTATTGATTGATTGATGTAGTGGCATTACACATCCATTCACAAAACTAAAGATCAAATATAATTTGAGTTACTGTCCAACATGTTACATAAGAATGTACACATTTAGAAACTCCAGTCATTGAAACACAGAAGTTGAATTGAATAGTAGGACAACATAGGTAATAATGACTCAAGCCTGCCATCCACTGGATACTTGTGGTGGACTGACAGCATACAGGAGTGGCCAACCCTCCTCCTACAGAACTACTGGGGAATGCAGGCTTTTGCTCCTGCCCCTCTAAAACACCTGATACTACTAATCATCTGCACATTTGGACCGTGATTAGCTGAATTGAATGTGTTAGAGCAGGGCTGGAGCAAAAGCCTCATTCTGAGAATCTACAGTCACTCAGATGGCATCCATGTAATACTTACCACTAGATTATAAAGCCATCAGTGAGTTGGAGGATCCTAAATGGGAGTGGATCAAAGAGTTTCTCTCCCCCTCAAACGTATAAAGCAGTGAGTTAGTCAGTCAGTCATGCCGGGCAGGCCAAACTACTACTTAGTGAATATAAGCAGTTCAAAGTCATGAGGGATGTGGTCGATCCTCGAAAAAGAACAAGGCTTTCAAGTGAGGAGTTCCATGTAGTATTATGTTACGATGTGGTGGTGTGACCAGCAGAGGGAGCTACTATATAATTCTGAAACAAACTAGGAAGTCTCTCTCTCTCTCAATTCAATTTAAGGGCTTTATTGGCATGGGAAACACATGTTGACATTGCCAAAGCAAGTAAAGTAAATAATTAACAAAAATGAAATAAACAACAAAAATTTACAGTAAACATTACACTCAATGTTCCAAAAGAATAAAGACATTTCAAATGTCATATGTCTATATACAGTGTTGTAACGATGTGCAAATAGGTAAAGTACTCTCTCTATCCCTCTCTCCAATAACTTCATTGTCCATTAACTCCACATTCCTCAACAGTGACTAGCATAACATGGAACACATGCACTTGAAAATGATACATCAAAAACTCAACAGCTTGCAGGGCTGCAACCAACCCGGCACAGTTCAAGTCAAATTATGAGTTTGGAGGCAAATGCTGAAACGTTTTTGGTCCCCAACGCTGCAGGCATGAAAGACAATGTTTTTGTAGCATTTTTCATACCTGGTGTGTGGAGGCAACCTTGTAGGTGAGAAAGGAGCGGTTTACAGTGTCTGGACCCAGCTCTGCCTCTCTGTCTGTAATAAGACACCTCTACAGATCCTATTGTCTTATCTCAGATTTACCTAGAAAAAACCTGGTAGGTGTTTTTACCTTCAGGCTAAAGACTTCAGAACTGAAGGAAATCGGGGATGGGAGAAGGAATGAAAGGGAACACACGGAGCACACACACACACACACACATACACACACACACACACACATACACACACAGGTCTCAGTCAGTCCATGCTGTTACATGCAGTACAGTTGAAGTCGGAAGTTTACATACACCTTAGCCAAATACATTTAAACTCAGTTTTTCACAATTCCTGACATTTAATCCTAGTAAAAATTCCCTGTCTTAGGTCAGTTAGGATCACCACTTTATTTGAAGAATGTGAAATGTGAGAATAATAGTAGAGAGAATGATTTATTTCAGCTTTTATTTCTTTCATCACATTCCCAGTGGGTCAGAAGTTTACATACACTCAATTAGTATTTGGTAGCATTGCCTTTAAATTGTTTAACTTGGGTCAAACGTTTCAGGTTGCCTTCCACAAGCTTCCCACAATAAGTTGGGTGAATTTTGGCCCATTCCTCCTGACAGAGCTGGTGTAACTGAGTCAGGTTTGTAGGCCTCCTTGCTTGCACACACTTTTTTCAGTTCTGCCCACAAATCTTCTATATGATTGAGGTCAGGGCTTTGTGATGGACACTCCAATACCTTGACTTTGTTGTCCTTATGTCATTTTGCCACAACTTTGGAAGTATGCTTGGGGTCATTGTCCATTTGGAAGACCCATTTGCTACCAAGCTTTAACTTCCTGACTGATGTCTTGAAATGTTGCTTCAATATATCTATATATTGAAAATATATCTATATATTTTCCCACCTCATGATGCCATCTATTTTGGGAAGTGCATCAGTCCCTCCTGCAGCAAGCACCCCCACAACAGGATGCTGCCACCCCCGTGGGATGGTGCTCTTCGGCTTGCAAGCCTCCCCCTTTTTCCTCCAAACATAACGATGGTCATTATGGCCAAACAGTCCTATTTTGTTTCATCAGACCAGAGGACATTTCTCAGAAAAGTACGATTTTTGTCCCCATGTGCAGTTGCAAACCGTAGTCTGGCTTTTTTATGGCGGTTTTGGAGCAGTGGCTTCTTCCTTGCTGAGCGGCCTTTCAGGTTATGTCGATATAGGACTCGTTTTACTGTGGATATAGATACTTTTGTACCCCGTTTCCTCCAGCTACTTCACAAGGTCCTTTGCTATTGTTTGGCCATAATGGACAAGGTCCTTTGCTGTTTGAAAAACAAGTTTTAATTACACCAACCTAAGTGTATGTCAACTTCCGACTTCAGCTGTGTAAACAGAGGGAGATGTGTGAGGGTTTGTATTATTAGTAGTCATTAAGAAAACCTGAACAGAAAGCCAACAAGAATACAGGTTAGTAGAAGGAAGGAAGGCAGGGGGGACAAGGAACCTCTGACCTGTGACTAACTCAGGTCAGAAGGTACTGGGAGCTGGGACTGTTAGTGTTCAACTCTCTGATGGACCAATCCAACCTCATTTCTGCGTGTGTAATCTGACCTGTGACTAACTCAGGTCACACTGCTCAGCTCAGAAGGTACTGGGAGCTGGGACTGTTAGTGTTAGTCTCTGATGGACCAATCCAACCTCATTTCTGCCTGTGTAATCTGACCTGTGACTAACTCAGGTCACACTGCTCAGCTCAGAAGGTACTGGGAGCTGGGACTGTTAGTGTTAGTCTCTGATGGACCAATCCAACCTCATTTCTGCGTGTGTAATCTGACCTGTGACTAACTCAGGTCACACTGCTCAGCTCAGAAGGTACTGGGAGCTGGGACTGTTAGTGTTCAACTCTCTGATGGACCAATCCAACCTCATTTCTGCGTGTGTAATCTGACCTGTGACTAACTCAGGTCACACTGCTCAGCTCAGAAGGTACTGGGAGCTGGGACTGTTAGTGTTAGTCTCTGATGGACCAATCCAACCTCATTTCTGCGTGTGTAATCTGACCTGTGACTAACTCAGGTCACACTGCTCAGCTCAGAAGGTACTGGGAGCTGGGACTGTTAGTGTTAGTCTCTGATGGACCAATCCAACCTCATTTCTGCCTGTGTAATCTGACCTGTGACTAACTCAGGTCACACTGCTCAGCTCAGAAGGTACTGGGAGCTGGGACTGTTAGTGTTAGTCTCTGATGGACCAATCCAACCTCATTTCTGCGTGTGTAATCTGACCTGTGACTAACTCAGGTCACACTGCTCAGCTCAGAAGGTACTGGGAGCTGGGACTGTTAGTGTTAGTCTCTGATGGACCAATCCAACCTCATTTCTGCCTGTGTAATCTGACCTGTGACTAACTCAGGTCACACTGCTCAGCTCAGAAGGTACTGGGAGCTGGGACTGTTAGTGTTAGTCTCTGATGGACCAATCCAACCTCATTTCTGCCTGTGTAATCTGACCTGTGACTAACTCAGGTCACACTGCTCAGCTCAGAAGGTACTGGGAGCTGGGACTGTTAGTGTTAGTCTCTGATGGACCAATCCAACCTCATTTCTGCGTGTGTAATCTGACCTGTGACTAACTCAGGTCACACTGCTCAGCTCAGAAGGTACTGGGAGCTGGGACTGTTAGTGTTAGTCTCTGATGGACCAATCCAACCTCATTTCTGCCTGTGTAATCTGACCTGTGACTAACTCAGGTCACACTGCTCAGCTCAGAAGGTACTGGGAGCTGGGACTGTTAGTGTTAGTCTCTGATGGACCAATCCAACCTCATTTCTGCCTGTGTAATCTGACCTGTGACTAACTCAGGTCACACTGCTCAGCTCAGAAGGTACTGGGAGCTGGGACTGTTAGTGTTAGTCTCTGATGGACCAATCCAACCTCATTTCTGCCTGTGTAATCTGACCTGTGACTAACTCAGGTCACACTGCTCAGCTCAGAAGGTACTGGGAGCTGGGACTGTTAGTGTTAGTCTCTGATGGACCAATCCAACCTCATTTCTGCGTGTGTAATCTGACCTGTGACTAACTCAGGTCACACTGCTCAGCTCAGAAGGTACTGGGAGCTGGGACTGTTAGTGTTAGTCTCTGATGGACCAATCCAACCTCATTTCTGCCTGTGTAATCTGACCTGTGACTAACTCAGGTCACACTGCTCAGCTCAGAAGGTACTGGGAGCTGGGACTGTTAGTTTTAGTCTCTGATGGACCACTCCAACCTCATTTCTGCCTGTGTAATCTGACCTGTGACTAACTCAGGTCACACTGCTCAGCTCAGAAGGTACTGGGAGCTGGGACTGTTAGTGTTAGTCTCTGATGGACCAATCCAACCTCATTTCTGCCTGTGTAATCTGACCTGTGACTAACTCAGGTCACACTGCTCAGCTCAGAAGGTACTGGGAGCTGGGACTGTTAGTGTTAGTCTCTGATGGACCAATCCAACCTCATTTCTGCCTGTGTAATCTGACCTGTGACTAACTCAGGTCACACTGCTCAGCTCAGAAGGTACTGGGAGCTGGGACTGTTAGTGTTAGTCTCTGATGGACCAATCCAACCTCATTTCTGCCTGTGTAATCTGACCTGTGACTAACTCAGGTCACACTGCTCAGCTCAGAAGGTACTGGGAGCTGGGACTGTTAGTGTTAGTCTCTGATGGACCAATCCAACCTCATTTCTGCCTGTGTAATCTGACCTGTGACTAACTCAGGTCACACTGCTCAGCTCAGAAGGTACTGGGAGCTGGGACTGTTAGTGTTAGTCTCTGATGGACCAATCCAACCTCATTTCTGCCTGTGTAATCTGACCTGTGACTAACTCAGGTCACACTGCTCAGCTCAGAAGGTACTGGGAGCTGGGACTGTTAGTGTTAGTCTCTGATGGACCAATCCAACCTCATTTCTGCCTGTGTAATCTGACCTGTGACTAACTCAGGTCACACTGCTCAGCTCAGAAGGTACTGGGAGCTGGGACTGTTAGTGTTAGTCTCTGATGGACCAATCCAACCTCATTTCTGCCTGTGTAATCTGACCTGTGACTAACTCAGGTCACACTGCTCAGCTCAGAAGGTACTGGGAGCTGGGACTGTTAGTGTTAGTCTCTGATGGACCAATCCAACCTCATTTCTGCCTGTGTAATCTGACCTGTGACTAACTCAGGTCACACTGCTCAGCACACTCAGAAGGTACTGGGAGCTGGGACTGTTAGTGTTAGTCTCTGATGGACCAATCCAACCTCATTTCTGCCTGTGTAATCTGACCTGTGACTAACTCAGGTCACACTGCTCAGCTCAGAAGGTACTGGGAGCTGGGACTGTTAGTGTTAGTCTCTGATGGACCAATCCAACCTCATTTCTGCCTGTGTAATCTGACCTGTGACTAACTCAGGTCACACTGCTCAGCTCAGAAGGTACTGGGAGCTGGGACTGTTAGTGTTAGTCTCTGATGGACCAATCCAACCTCATTTCTGCCTGTGTAATCTGACCTGTGACTAACTCAGGTCACACTGCTCAGCTCAGAAGGTACTGGGAGCTGGGACTGTTAGTGTTAGTCTCTGATGGACCAATCCAACCTCATTTCTGCCTGTGTAATCTGACCTGTGACTAACTCAGGTCACACTGCTCAGCTCAGAAGGTACTGGGAGCTGGGACTGTTAGTGTTAGTCTCTGATGGACCAATCCAACCTCATTTCTGCCTGTGTAATCTGACCTGTGACTAACTCAGGTCACACTGCTCAGCTCAGAAGGTACTGGGAGCTGGGACTGTTAGTGTTAGTCTCTGATGGACCAATCCAACCTCATTTCTGCCTGTGTAATCTGACCTGTGACTAACTCAGGTCACACTGCTCAGCTCAGAAGGTACTGGGAGCTGGGACTGTTAGTGTTAGTCTCTGATGGACCAATCCAACCTCATTTCTGCCTGTGTAATCTGACCTGTGACTAACTCAGGTCACACTGCTCAGCTCAGAAGGTACTGGGAGCTGGGACTGTTAGTGTTAGTCTCTGATGGACCAATCCAACCTCATTTCTGCCTGTGTAATCTGACCTGTGACTAACTCAGGTCACACTGCTCAGCTCAGAAGGTACTGGGAGCTGGGACTGTTAGTGTTAGTCTCTGATGGACCAATCCAACCTCATTTCTGCCTGTGTAATCTGACCTGTGACTAACTCAGGTCACACTGCTCAGCTCAGAAGGTACTGGGAGCTGGGACTGTTAGTGTTAGTCTCTGATGGACCAATCCAACCTCATTTCTGCCTGTGTAATCTGACCTGTGACTAACTCAGGTCACACTGCTCAGCTCAGAAGGTACTGGGAGCTGGGACTGTTAGTGTTAGTCTCTGATGGACCAATCCAACCTCATTTCTGCCTGTGTAATCTGACCTGTGACTAACTCAGGTCACACTGCTCAGCTCAGAAGGTACTGGGAGCTGGGACTGTTAGTGTTAGTCTCTGATGGACCAATCCAACCTCATTTCTGCCTGTGTAATCTGACCTGTGACTAACTCAGGTCACACTGCTCAGCTCAGAAGGTACTGGGAGCTGGGACTGTTAGTGTTAGTCTCTGATGGACCAATCCAACCTCATTTCTGCCTGTGTAATCTGACCTGTGACTAACTCAGGTCACACTGCTCAGCTCAGAAGGTACTGGGAGCTGGGACTGTTAGTGTTAGTCTCTGATGGACCAATCCAACCTCATTTCTGCCTGTGTAATCTGACCTGTGACTAACTCAGGTCACACTGCTCAGCTCAGAAGGTACTGGGAGCTGGGACTGTTAGTGTTAGTCTCTGATGGACCAATCCAACCTCATTTCTGCCTGTGTAATCTGACCTGTGACTAACTCAGGTCACACTGCTCAGCTCAGAAGGTACTGGGAGCTGGGACTGTTAGTGTTAGTCTCTGATGGACCAATCCAACCTCATTTCTGCCTGTGTAATCTGACCTGTGACTAACTCAGGTCACACTGCTCAGCTCAGAAGGTACTGGGAGCTGGGACTGTTGTAATCTGTGTTAGTCTCTGATGGACCAATCCAACCTCATTTCTGCCTGTGTAATCTGACCTGTGACTAACTCAGGTCACACTGCTCAGCTCAGAAGGTACTGGGAGCTGGGACTGTTAGTGTTAGTCTCTGATGGACCAATCCAACCTCATTTCTGCCTGTGTAATCTGACCTGTGACTAACTCAGGTCACACTGCTCAGCTCAGAAGGTACTGGGAGCTGGGACTGTTAGTGTTAGTCTCTGATGGACCAATCCAACCTCATTTCTGCCTGTGTAATCTGACCTGTGACTAACTCAGGACCTGCTGCTCAGAAGGTACTGGGAGCTGGGACTGTTAGTGTTAGTCTCTGATGGACCAATCCAACCTCATTTCTGCCTGTGTAATCTGACCTGTGACTAACTCAGGTCACACTGCTCAGCTCAGAAGGTACTGGGAGCTGGGACTGTTAGTGTTAGTCTCTGATGGACCAATCCAACCTCATTTCTGCCTGTGTAATCTGACCTGTGACTAACTCAGGTCACACTGCTCAGCTCAGAAGGTACTGGGAGCTGGGACTGTTAGTGTTAGTCTCTGATGGACCAATCCAACCTCATTTCTGCCTGTGTAATCTGACCTGTGACTAACTCAGGTCACACTGCTCAGCTCAGAAGGTACTGGGAGCTGGGACTGTTAGTGTTAGTCTCTGATGGACCAATCCAACCTCATTTCTGCCTGTGTAATCTGACCTGTGACTAACTCAGGTCACACTGCTCAGCTCAGAAGGTACTGGGAGCTGGGACTGTTAGTGTTAGTCTCTGATGGACCAATCCAACCTCATTTCTGCCTGTGTAATCTGACCTGTGACTAACTCAGGTCACACTGCTCAGCTCAGAAGGTACTGGGAGCTGGGACTGTTAGTGTTAGTCTCTGATGGACCAATCCAACCTCATTTCTGCCTGTGTAATCTGACCTGGGACTGACTAACTCAGGTCACACTGCTCAGCTCAGAAGGTACTGGGAGCTGGGACTGTTAGTGTTAGTCTCTGATGGACCAATCCAACCTCATTTCTGCGTGTGTAATCTGACCTGTGACTAACTCAGGTCACACTGCTCAGCTCAGAAGGTACTGGGAGCTGGGACTGTTAGTGTTAGTCTCTGATGGACCAATCCAACCTCATTTCTGCCTGTGTAATCTGACCTGTGACTAACTCAGGTCACACTGCTCAGCTCAGAAGGTACTGGGAGCTGGGACTGTTAGTGTTAGTCTCTGATGGACCAATCCAACCTCATTTCTGCGTGTGTAATCTGACCTGTGACTAACTCAGGTCACACTGCTCAGCTCAGAAGGTACTGGGAGCTGGGACTGTTAGTGTTAGTCTCTGATGGACCAATCCAACCTCATTTCTGCCTGTGTAATCTGACCTGTGACTAACTCAGGTCACACTGCTCAGCTCAGAAGGTACTGGGAGCTGGGACTGTTAGTGTTAGTCTCTGATGGACCAATCCAACCTCATTTCTGCCTGTAATCTGACCTGTGACTAACTCAGGTCACACTGCTCAGCTCAGAAGGTACTGGGAGCTGGGACTGTTAGTGTTAGTCTCTGATGGACCAATCCAACCTCATTTCTGCCTGTGTAATCTGACCTGTGACTAACTCAGGTCACACTGCTCAGCTCAGAAGGTACTGGGAGCTGGGACTGTTAGTGTTAGTCTCTGATGGACCAATCCAACCTCATTTCTGCCTGTGTAATCTGACCTGTGACTAACTCAGGTCACACTGCTCAGCTCAGAAGGTACTGGGAGCTGGGACTGTTAGTGTTAGTCTCTGATGGACCAATCCAACCTCATTTCTGCGTGTGTAATCTGACCTGTGACTAACTCAGGTCACACTGCTCAGCTCAGAAGGTACTGGGAGCTGGGACTGTTAGTGTTAGTCTCTGATGGACCAATCCAACCTCATTTCTGCCTGTGTAATCTGACCTGTGACTAACTCAGGTCACACTGCTCAACCTCAGAAGGTACTGGGAGCTGGGACTGTGGGACTGTTAGTGTTAGTCTCTGATGGACCAATCCAACCTCATTTCTGCACACTGTGTGTAATCTGACCTGTGACTAACTCAGGTCACACTGCTCAGCTCAGAAGGTACTGGGAGCTGGGACTGTTAGTGTTAGTCTCTGATGGACCAATCCAACCTCATTTCTGCCTGTGTAATCTGACCTGTGACTAACTCAGGTCACACTGCTCAGCTCAGAAGGTACTGGGAGCTGGGACTGTTAGTGTTAGTCTCTGATGGACCAATCCAACCTCATTTCTGCCTGTGTAATCTGACCTGTGACTAACTCAGGTCACACTGCTCAGCTCAGAAGGTACTGGGAGCTGGGACTGTTAGTGTTAGTCTCTGATGGACCAATCCAACCTCATTTCTGCCTGTGTAATCTGACCTGTGACTAACTCCAGGTCACACTGCTCAGCTCAGAAGGTACTGGGAGCTGGGACTGTTAGTGTTAGTCTCTGATGGACCAATCCAACCTCATTTCTGCCTGTGTAATCTGACCTGTGACTAACTCAGGTCACACTGCTCAGCTCAGAAGGTACTGGGAGCTGGGACTGTTAGTGTTAGTCTCTGATGGACCAATCCAACCTCATTTCTGCCTGTGTAATCTGACCTGTGACTAAACTCAGGTCACACTGCTCAGCTCAGAAGGTACTGGGAGCTGGGACTGTTAGTGTTAGTCTCTGATGGACCAATCCAACCTCATTTCTGCCTGTGTAATCTGACCTGTGACTAACTCCAGGTCACACTGCTCAGCTCAGAAGGTACTGGGAGCTGGGACTGTTAGTGTTAGTCTCTGATGGACCAATCCAACCTCATTTCTGCCTGTGTAATCTGACCTGTGACTAACTCAGGTCACACTGTTAGTGTTAGTCTCAGGACCAATCCAAATTTCTCCTGTGTACTGGGACTAACTGGGCTCACTCAGAGTGCTGGGACTGTTAGTGTTAGTCTCTGATGGACCAATCCAACCTCATTTCTGCCTGTAATCTGACCTGTGACTAACTCAGGTCACACTGCTCAGCTCAGAAGGTACTGGGAGCTGGGACTGTTAGTGTTAGTCTCTGATGGACCAATCCAACCTCATTTCTGCCTGTGTAATCTGACCTGTGACTAACTCAGGTCACACTGCTCAGCTCAGAAGGTACTGGGAGCTGGGACTGTTAGTGTTAGTCTCTGATGGACCAATTTCCAACTGGCCTCATTTCTGCCTGTAATCTGACCTGTGACTAACTCAGGTCACACTGCTCAGCTCAGAAGGTACTGGGAGCTGGGACTGTTAGTGTTAGTCTCTGATGGACCAATCCAACCTCATTTCTGCCTGTGTAATCTGACCTGTGACTAACTCAGGTCACACTGCTCAGCTCAGAAGGTACTGGGAGCTGGGACTGTTGGTTAGTCTCTGATGGACCAATCCAACCTCATTTCTGCCTGTGTAATCTGACCTGTGACTAACTCAGGTCACACTGCTCAGCTCAGAAGGTGCAGGAGCTGGGACTGTTAGTGTTAGTCTCTGATGGACCAATCCAACCTCATTTCTGCCTGTAATCTGACCTGTGACTAACTCAGGTCACACTGCTCAGCTCGAAGGTACTGGGGCTGGGACTGTTGTGATTTAGTCTCTGATGGACCACTCCAACCTCATTTCTGCCTGTGTAATCTGGACCTGTGACTAACTCAGGTCACACTGCTCAGCTCAGAAGGTACTGGGAGCTGGGACTGCTTAGTGTTAGTCTCTGATGGACCAATCCAACCTCATTTCTGCCTGTGTAATCTGACCTGTGACTAACTCAGGTCACACTGCTCAGCTCAGAAGGTACTGGGAGCTGGGACTGTTAGTGTTAGTCTCTGATGGACCAATCAACCTCATTTTTGCGTGTGTGTAATCTGACCTGGTGACTAACTCAGGTCTGCTCCAGCTCAGAAGGTACTGGGAGCTGGGACTGGTAGTGTTAGTCTCTGATGGACAATCCAACCTCATTTCTGCCTGTGTAATCTGACCTGTGATAACTCAGGTCACACTGCTCGCTCAGAAGGTACTGGGAGCTGGGACTGTTAGTGTTAGTCTCTGATGGACCAATCAACCTCATTTCTGCCTGTGTAATCTGACCTGTCACTAACAGGTCACAGTGCCCTCAGCCTCAGAGTACTGGGAGCAGGGACTGTTAGTGTTAGTCTTGATGGACAATCCAACATCATTTCTGCGTGTGCTAATCTGACTGTGACTAACTCAGGTCACAGTGCTCAGCTCAGAAGGGACATGGGAGCTGGGCTGGTAAGTGTTAGTCTCCGATGGACTTCAATCCAACCTCATTCTGACCGTGTGATAATATGACCTGCTGACTAACTCAGGTCACACTGCTCTGCTAAGGAGCTATGGGAGCCTGCGGACTGTTAGTGTTATCTCTCGATGACCCAATCAACCTATTTCTTTCTGTGCTAACTGACCTGTGACTAACTCAGGTCGCACTGCTCAGAATCAGAAAAGGTACTGGGAGGGGACTGTTAGTGGTAGTCTCCTGATGCGACCAATCCAACCTCATTTCCTGCCTGTGTAATCTGACCGTGACAACTCAGGGCACACTGCTCAGACCTCAGAACGGTACTGTGGAGCTGGGACTGTTAGTGTTAGCCTCTGATGACCAATCCAACCTCATTTCTGCGTGTATGGCTCTGACCTGTGACTAATCAGGTCACACTGCTCAGCTCAGAAGGTTAGCGGAGCCGGGACTGCTTAGTGTTAGTCTCTGATGGACACCCAAACTCATTTCTGCGTGTGTAATTGACCTGTGACTAACTTTTAACACGTCACACTGCTCAGCACTCAGAAGGCACTGGGAGCTGCGGACTTTTAGTGTTAGTCGCTGATGGACCATTCCAACTCATTTCTGAACGTGTGATATTCTGACCTGTGACTAACTCAGGTTCACACTGCTCAGCTCAGAGGTACTGGCGAGCTGGCGACTGTTAGTGTGAGTCTCTGACTGGTACCAATCCAACATAATTTTCTGCCCTGTGTAATCCCTGACCTGCTGACAACTCAGGTCAAACTGCTCAGCTCAGAGGTACTGCGCGAGCCTGGGACTGTTCCTTTTTTTTTAGTCTCTGATGCGACCACTCCACACCTCTTTCTGCCTGTGTAATCTGACCTGTGACTAACTCAGGGCACACTGCTAAGCCAGAAGGTACTTGCGAGCTGAGGACTGTAGTGCTTAGGTCTATGAGGACCAATCCACCTCCTTTCTGCCTGTGTAATCTGACCTGATGACTAACTCAGGTCACATGCTCAGCTCAGAAGGTACTAGAGCTGGGACTGTTAGTGTTAGTCTCTGATGCGGACCAACTCCACCTCATCTGCCTTGCTTGTATCTGACCTGTGACTAACTCAGGTCACACTGCTCAGCTCCGAAGGTACTGGGAGCTGGGGACTGTTAGTGTTAGTCTCTGATGACCAAGCCAACCTCATTCGCGTGATGTAATCTGACCTGCTGACTAACTCAGGTCACTACTGCTCCAGCTCAGAGTACTGGGAGCTGGGAGTGTTAGTGTTTAGTCTCTGATGGACCAATCCCAACCTAATTTCTTTCTGTGTAATTCGACCGGTGACTAACTCAGTTAACACACTGCTAGCTCAGAAGCGTACTGGGAGCCCCCCCCCCTTTTTTTTAGGACTGTAGTGTTAGTCTCTGAGGACCAATCCAACCTCATTTCTCCTGTGTAATCCTGACCTAGAATGACTAACTCAGGTCACACTGCCCCAGCCTCAGAAGAGCTACGGGGCGAGCTGGGGACTGTTAGTGTTAGTCTCTGATGGACCAATCCACCTCATTTCTGCCTGTGTAAATCTGACCTTGTGATCTAACTCAGGTACACTGCTCAGCTCAGAAGGTATGGGAGCTTGGACTGTTAGTGTTAGTTCTGATGGACCACTCCAACCGCCTTTAGCCTGGTAATCTGACCTGCTGACTAACTCAGGTCGACACTGCCGTCAGTCAGAAGGATATGCGGAGCTGGGACTGTTAGTGTTAGTCTTGATGCCCCGACCAATTCCAACCTCATTTCTGATGTGTGTAATCGAGACCTGTACTAACTCAGGTCACACTGCTCAACTCAGAAGGTACTGGGAGCTGGGAATGTTAGTGTTATCTCTGATGGACCAATCCAACTCATTTCTCGCCTTGTGTAATCTGACCTATGACTAACTCAGCGTCACACTGCTCAGGTCAGAGGTACTGGGAGCTGGGACTGTTATGGGTTAGTCTCTGATGGACCACTCCAACCTCATTTCGGCCTGTGTTAATTGACTGTGACTACTCAGGCACAATGCTCAGCCGCAGAAGGTATCTGGGAGCTGCGGATATGTTAGTGTTAGTTCTGAATGACCAATCAACTCATTTCGGCTGGTAATACTTATTAATTATAATATAATTAAACTTACGACCCTGTGACTAACTCAAGTCACATGCACCCTCAGCTCAGAAGCGCATACTGGGAGCCTGGACTGTTAGTGTTAGATCTCGATGGACCACTCCAAACCTCATTTCTGCCCTGGTAATTGGCCTGTGGACTAACTCAGGTCACACTGCTCAGCTCAGAAGGTAATGGGAGCTGGGACTGTTAGTGTT
>NW_024608224.1:40000-50000 GCF_018296145.1 Oncorhynchus tshawytscha | reverse complement strand
ATCTGTGTGTAAAACCAGTTGTACTTGTTATTGAGCTCTCCTATTACGGTGCCCAGTTGGTTTTCTACAGTGGGTATCAGGCGGATTCACCTCCTTGGATTTTTAAAAAAATGTAGTTTTATTACAAAGTGTGATTGAAATAGATATATATTTTTTGTTGTTGTCATTGAGCTACACAATATACTCCGTAATATCAAAGGGGAAATAACATTCTACACATTTTTACAAATTTAATCAAATGTAATAACTAAAATATAGTCGTATTGAACCCCTTTGTTTAGGCAAGGAGAAAAAAATGTGGCTTAATAAATCACATTAATAAGTTACATGGACTCACTGTGTGTGAAATAATATGGGTTTTTGAATGACTACCCCTTTCTCTGTCCCCCATACATACATCTGTAAGGTCCCTCAGTCAAGTGTTACATTTTCTAGCACAGATTCAACTACAGTACATTGACCTGGGAGTTTTTTTTTTTTCAAAAGATGCCTCATGAAAAGGGCAGTGATTGGTAGATGGGAATCAATAACAAATCATGCATTGAATATCTCTTTAAGCGCGGTCAAGTTCGTATTTATGGTGTGGATGATGTATTAAAACACCCAGACACATCAACTGAGCTGCTGGACAGGAAAGAAACTGCTCAGGGATCTCACCATGAGGAGGCCATTGGTGATTTTAAAACCTCTACAGAGTTCAATGACTGTGATGGGAGAAACCTGAGGATGGATCAACGTTGTAGTGACTCCACAATAATGGCCTAAATGACAGAGTAAAAATATACAGAATATAAAACAAGGCATAGCAATGAATGTTTGGCCTAAATGCAAAGCCTTATGTTGGGGAAAATCGAACACAACACGTCACTGAGTAACTTCCTCCTTATTTTCAAGCATGGTGGTGGCTGCATCATGTTATGGGTATGCTTGACATCAGAAAATACTGGGGAGTTTTTCCAGGATAAAAAATAAATGGAATGGAGCCAAGCACACGCAAAATCCTAGAGGAAAACTCACCTTTCAGCAGGACAATAACCTAAAACACAAGGCCAAATGTTCCTGACTGGCCAAGTTAGTGTTGATTCAATCTATTTGAAAATCTATGGCAAGACTTGGAAGATTGCTGTCTAGCCATGATCCCCAACACCTTGACGGAGCTTGAACATTTTTGAACATTTTTGAAAGAATAATGGTGTGCTAATATTGCACAATCCAGGTGAGCTGTAATCTTTAAAAAGACTCTGTAGAGACTTTAATCTTTACCCAGAAAGACTCACAGCTGTAATCTTTACCCAGAAAGACTCACAGCTGTAATCTTTACCCAGAAAGACTCAGAGCTGTAATCTTTACCCAGAAAGACTCAGTGCTGTAATCTTTACCCAGAAAGACTCAGCTGTAATCTTTACTCACAGCTGTAATCTTTACCCAGAAAGACTCACAGCTGTAATCTTTACCCAGAAAGACTCAGAGCTGTAATCTTTACTCACAGAAAGACTCACAGCTGTAATCTTTACCCTCACAGAATCTTTAGAAAGACTCACAGCTGTAATCTTTCACCTGTAATCTTTAGAAAGACTCACAGCTGTAATCTTTACCCAGAAAGACTCAGAGCTGTAATCTTTACCCAGAAAGACTCAGAGCTGTAATCTTTACCTCAGAAAGACTCACAGCTGTAATCTTTACCCAGCTGTAATCTTTACCCAGAAAGACTCACAGCTGTAATCTTTACCCAGAAAGACTCACAGCTGTAATCTTTACCCAGAGAAAGACTCAGAGCTGTAATCTTTACCCAGAAAGACTCAGAGCTGTAATCTTTACTCCTGTAGAAAAGACTCACAGCTGTAATCTTTACCCAGAAAGACTCACAGCTGTAATCTTTACCCAGAAAGACTCACAGCTGTAATCTTTACCCAGAAAGACTCAGAGCTGTAATCTTTACCCAGAAAGACTCACAGCTGTAATCTTTACCCAGAATCTTTAGACTCACAGCTGTAATCTTTACCCAGAAAGACTCACAGCTGTAATCTTTACCCAGAAAGACTCACAGCTGTAATCTTTACCCAGAAAGACTCAGAGCTGTAATCTTTACCCAGAAAGACTCACAGCTGTAATCTTTACCCAGAAAGACTCACTGTAATCTTTGCAGAAAGACTCACAGCTGTAATCTTTACCCAGAAAGACTCACAGCTGTAATCTTTACCCAGAAAGACTCACAGAGCTGTAATCTTTACCCAGAAAGACTCAGAGCTGTAATCTTTACCCAGAAAGACTCACAGCTGTAATCTTTACCCAGAGCTCACAGCTGTAATCTTTACCCAGAAAGACTCACAGCTGTAATCTTTACCCAGAAAGACTCACAGCTGTAATCTTTACCCTGTAATCTTTACCCAGAAGACTCACAGCTGTAATCTTTACCCAGAAAGACTCACAGCTGTAATCTTTACCCAGAAAGACTCAGAGCTGTAATCTTTACCCAGAAAGACTCACAGCTGTAATCTTTACCCAGAAAGACTCACAGCTGTAATCTTTACCCAGAAAGACTCACAGCTGTAATCTTTACCCAGAAAGACTCACAGCTGTAATCTTTACCCAGAAAGACTCACAGCTGTAATCTTTACCCAGAAAGACTTGTAATCTTTACCAGAAAGACTCACAGCTGTAATCTTTACCCAGAAAGACTCACAGCTGTAATCTTTACCCAGAAAGACTCAGAGCTGTAATCTTTACCCAGAAAGACTCAAACATGCATTGAAAGACTCAGAGCTGTTGAATACTTATCTAGTGAAGGAAAGATCACAGCTGTAATCTTTACCCAGTCATTTTTTACAGAAAGACTAAAGCTGAATCTTTACCCATTTAATCTTTACCCAGAAAGACTTTGTAATCACAAACATGCATTGACTAAGTGTAATTTGAAGGAATCAAATAAATGACCATTTAATCACAGTGTAGCACAATAACATTTGAAGGAATCAAGTGAATACTTATGTATATGTTGAAGTTGTAAGTTTACATACACTTAGGTTGGAGTAATTAAAACTCGTTTTTCAACCACTCCACACATTTCTTGTTAACAAACTATAGTTTTGGCAAGTCGGTTAGGACATCTACTTTGTGCATGACACAAGTCATTTTTCCAACAATTGTTTACAGACAGATTATTTCACTTCTAATTCACTGTATCACAATTCCAGTGGGTCAGAAGTTTACATACACTAAGTTGACTGTGCCTTTAAACAGCTTGGAAAATTCCAGAAAATGATGTCATGGGGTTAGAAGCTTCTGATAGGCTAATTGACATTATTTGAGTCTATTGGAGGTGTACATGTGGATGTATTTCAAGGCCTACCTTCAAACTCAGTGCCACTTTGCTGGACATCATGGGAAGATCAACAGAAATCAGCCAAGACCTCCACAAGTCTGGTTCATCCTTGGGAGCAATGTCCAAACGCCTGAAGGTCCTATATCGACATAACCTGAAAGGCCGCTCAGCAAGGAAGAAGCCACTGCTCCAAAACCACCATAAAAAAGCCAGACTACGGTTTGCAACTGCACATGGGGACAAAGATCGTACTTTTTGGAGAAATGTCCTCTGGTCTGATGAAACAAAAATAAAACTGTTTGGCCATAATGACCATCATTATGTTTGCACCAGTCCCTCCTGCTTCACTGCAGGAGGGACTGGTGCACTTCACAAAATAGATGGCATCGTGAGGGAGGGAAATTATGTGGATATATTGAAGCAACATCTCAAGACATCAGTCAGGAAGTTAAAGCTTGGTTGCAAATGGGTCTTCCAAATGGACAATGACCCCAAGCATACTTCCAAAGCTGTGTCAATGTGTATGTAAACTACTGACTTCAACTGTATATCATTTATTTAACATTTTGTAAAGGATATATTGCTTCTGTCATTAATACTTGAGTTGGTGTAGAGATATAGACGAGTGGCATATATTTATTTTATACCTTTATTTTACTAGGCAAGTCAGTTAAGAACAAATTCTTATTTTCAATGACGGCCTAGGAACAGTGGGTTTAACTGCCTTGTTCAGGGGCAGAACGACAGATTTGTACCTTGTCAGCTCAAGGGATTTGAACTTGCATCCTTTTGGTTACTATGCAAGCCATTCTAATGACCGACACGCGCTAGGCATCTTCAGAGGGTTTTCTGTTTTTGTTAACACATGTCATTTAGTGTTTGTTTACATCCCATAGTAACGCTGTAATGTCACGAGTTACTTTTAAAAAGTTACGTTCCTCCAACACTGAATTTACACATTTGGACTTTTTTTTTAGATATGATGTGTACAAGTCTACAACGTTAATTACTTCGACCTCTCTCTGTCCCCAGATTCTGTGATCAGTCTCCAGGATGACCAGTGTCCAGCCCAGGACAGCTGTCCATCCACCCCCTCTAGGATGGGAACACCTCCACCTACTGCAGGTCAGAGATCATTCTATTGTCTGTTATACTATATTCTAGTTTATTATACTCTGTTCTATTATATGAATACATTGTGAAGATAACAATGTTGTTTCCGTCTCCTAACTCCAGGTAGTACCCCCATGCACACCTCGTCCTCCAGCAGTTCCCTGGACAGAGGGTCGACGGGCAGGAGAATCCAGCGCTCCCCGATCAGTTCCAGCCCCCAGACAGAGCCCCGGTTCGTAAGGACTGGGTCCCAGACAACCAGCAGCATGTCTGCATGGTCTGCCAGCGAGAACGCTTCACCATGGTGAGAATAAGGGCCCCCGTGAAAGTCTAGAGTCTGGTCCCCTGTAGCTCAGTTGGTAGAGCATGGCGCTTGTATCTACAAGGTAGTGGGTTCGATTCCCGGGACCACCCATAGTATGTATTAGAGGTTGACCTCTAGTATGCATAAGTCGCTTTGGATAAAAGCATATGCTAAATAGTATATATTTATATACAGTGTCTTGCGAAAGTATTCGGCCCCCTTGAACTTTGCGACCTTTTGCCACATTTCAGGCTTCAAACATAAAGATATAAAACTGTATTTTTTTGTGAAGAATCAACAACAAGTGGGACACAATCATGAAGTGGAACGACATTTATTGGATATCTCAAAAATTTAACAAATCAAAAACTGAAAATTGGGCGTGCAAAATTATTCAGCCCCTTTCATTTCAGTGCAGCAAACTTTCTCCAGAAGTTCAGTGAGGATCTCTGAATGATCCAATGTTGACCTAAATGACTAATGATGATAAATACAATCCACCTGTGTGTAATCAAGTCTCCATATAAATGCACCTGCACTGTGATAGTCTCAGAGGTCCGTTAAAAGCGCAGAGAGCATCATGAAGAACAAGGAACACACCAGGCAGGTCCGAGATACTGTTGTGAAGAAGTTTAAAGCCGGATTTGGATACAAAAAGATTTCCCAAGCTTTAAACATCCCAAGGAGCACTGTGCAAGCGATAATATTGAAATGGAAGGAGTATCAGACCACTGCAAATCTACCAAGACCTGGCCGTCCCTCTAAACTTTCAGCTCATACAAGGAAAAGACTGATCAGAGATGCAGCCAAGAGGCCCATGATCACTCTGGATGAACTGCAGAGATCTACAGCTGAGGTGGGAGACTCTGTCCATAGGACAACAATCAGTCGTATATTGCACAAATCTGGCCTTTATGGAAGAGTGGCAAGAAGAAAGCCATTTCTTAAAGATATCCATAAAAGTGTCATTTAAAGTTTGCCACAAGCCACCTGGGAGACACACCAAACATGTGGAAGAAGGTGCTCTGGTCAGATGAAACCAAAATTGAACTTTTTGGCAACAATGCAAAACGTTATGTTTGGCGTAAAAGCAACACAGCCCATCACCCTGAACACACCATCCCCACTGTCAAACATGGTGGTGGCAGCATCATGGTTTGGGCCTGCTTTTCTTCAGCAGGGACAGGGAAGATGGTTAAAATTGATGGGAAGATGGATGGAGCCAAATACAGGACCATTCTGGAAGAAAACCTGATGGAGTCTGCAAAAGACCTGAGACTAGGACGGATATTTGTCTTCCAACAAGACAATGATCCAAAACATAAAGCAAAATCTACAATGGAATGGTTAAAAAATAAACATATCCAGGTGTTAGAATGGCCAAGTCAAAGTCCAGACCTGAATCCAATCGAGAATCTGTGGAAAGAACTGAAAACTGCTGTTCACAAATGCTCTCCATCCAACCTCACTGAGCTCGAGCTGTTTTGCAAGGAGGAATGGGAAAAAAAATTCAGTCTCTCGATGTACAAAACTGATAGAGACATACCCCAAGCGACTTACAGCTGTAATCACAGCAAAGGTGGCGCTACAAAGTATTAACTTAAGGGGGCTGAATAATTTTGCACGCCCAATTTTTCAGTTTTTGATTTGTTAAAAAAGTTTGAAATATCCAATAAATGTCGTTCCACTTCATGATTGTGTCCCACTTGTTGTTGATTCTTCACAAAAAAATACAGTTTTATATCTTTATGTTTGAAGCCTGAAATGTGGCAAAAGGTCGCAAAGTTCAAGGGGGCCGAATACTTTCGCAAGGCACTGTATACTGTATAATATATATATTTATATAATATATATATATATTTATTATATTATAGAGTGGAATGGCTAAAATAAGCCACTTGATGAATGAATAAGTGGCGGACACTAAATGAGTGAGTGGCGGACACTAAATGAGTGAGTGGCGGACACTAAATGAGTGAGTGGCGGACACTAAATGAGTGAGTGGCGGACACTAAATGAGTGAGTGACGGACACTAAATGAGTGAGTGGCGGACACTAAATGAGTGAGTGAGTGGCGGACACTAAATGAGTGAGTGACGGACACTAAATGAGTGAGTGAGTGGCGGACACTAAATGAGTGAGTGAGTGGCGACACTAAATGAGTGGTGAGTGGCGGACACTAAATGGCAACAAAGAGAAAATGGTGGCATTGGTTTCCCACAGACAGATTAAGACTGCTCATTGGTTTCCCACAGACAGATTAAGACTGCTCATTGGTTTTCACACAGACAGATTAAGACTGCTCATTGGTTTCCCACAGACAGATTAAGGCTGCTCATTGGTTTCCCACAGACAGATTAAGACTGCTCATTGGTTTCCCACAGACAGATTAAGACTGCTCATTGGTTTCCCACAGACAGATTAAGACTGCTCATTGGTTTCCCACAGACAGATTAAGACTGCTCATTGGTTTCCCACAGACAGATTAAGGCTGCTCATTGGTTTCCCACAGACAGATTAAGGCTGCTCATTGGTTTCCACAGACAGATTAAGGCTGCTCATTGGTTTCCCACAGACAGATTAAGGCTGCTCATTGGTTTCCCACAGACAGATTAAGACTGCTCATTGGTTTCCCACAGACAGATTAAGGCTGCTCATTGGTTTCCCACAGACAGATTAAGACTGCTCATTGGTTTCCCACAGACAGATTAAGGCTGCTCATTGGTTTCCCACAGACAGATTAAGGCTGCTCATTGGTTTCCCACAAACAGATTAAGGCTGCTCATTGGTGTCCCACACACAGATTCAGGCTGCTCATTGGTGTTCAGTACAGGAATAGACTTCATCTGTGTTGGGTGAACCGGCTCATGATTTGTTGTGTGAAAGTGACTCTCCACTCCATCCTATTGTCCTCCTCAGTTCAACAGGCGTCACCACTGCAGGAGGTGTGGTCGTCTGGTGTGCCATGCCTGCTCCGACCACAAGATGGCGGTAGAGGGCTGCACTGAGGAGGAGAAGGAGAATGCGCGTGTGTGACCAGTGTTACAGCTACTTCCATCCAGAGTAAGACCGTTAGACCCTACTGGCAGTAAAAACCTACACACTGCTTTATTCACTGTCGTTTGTCACGATCTCTCTATATTAATCCAAGGTAACATATCAGAATCTCTGTATATTGACCCCGAGGTAATATATCACAATCTCTGTATATTGACCCCAAGGTAACATATCACTGATTTTTCTATTTTGTTTGTTTCATCACAGTTCTGATGAGATGCTGGAACAAGCTGAAGGTAAAGGGCGCTATCATATTCATAACAGACGTTAGTATGAAATGTCTTCCTAAGGCTACTGCCTCTTCAGCTGCTGTAATGTGAAGGTTTATTTGACATGGGGACAATGCACATTGATCAACGTTCTGTAAATGTCCCAGATTTAACTAGCCGGTTAGCTAATCACAATTTGTAGTCCTTGGATAGTGCGTGACTCGCTCTCTCTTCGCTTCCCTTCTCTCCCCATCTTCCTCTGTCTCTCTCCATCTTCCTCTGTCTCTCCCCTCTTCCTCTGTCTCTGTCTCTCCCCTCTTCCTCTGTCTCTCCCCTCTTCCTGTCTCTCCCCTCTTCTCCTCCCTCTCTCTCCCCCCTCTCACTCTCACTCCTCGTCTTCCTCCCTGTCCCCCCTCTCTCCCTGACCCAGTTGCAGGTAGTCCTATGTCAACAGAGGGAGTGTTAGATTCAATGCTTCACCTGCCAGAGGTCACTCACCGTCAGTTTCACCTCAGCACCAACCCTGCAGACAACCTGCAACTACAGACAGATTTCTACTATGAACAGGTCAGTTATATTATAACTACAGACAGAGTTCTACAATGAACAGGTCAGTTAAATTATAACTACAGACAGAGTTCTACAATGAACAGGTCAGTTAAATTATAATTACAGACAGATTTCTACAATGAACAGGTCAGTTAAATTATAACTACAGACAGATTTCTACAATGAACAGGTCAGTTATAACTACAGACAACAAGAACACTAAGGCAACCTGCCTAAATGACTTCCGACCCGTAGCACTCACATCTGTAGCCATGAAGTGCTTTGAAAGGCTGGTCATGGCTCACATCAACACCATTATCCCAGAAACCCTTAGACCCACTCCAATTTGCATACCGCACCAACAGATCCACAAATGATGCAATCTCTATTGCACTCAACATTGCCCTTTCTAACCTGGACAAAAGGAACACCTATGTGAGAATGCATAACTACAGCTCAGCGCTCAACACCATAGTGCCCTCAAAGCTCATCACTAAGCTAACTACCCTGGGACTAAACCCCTCCCTCTGCAACTGGATCCTGGATTTCCTGACGGGCCGCCCCCAGGTGGTGAGGGTAGGTAGCAACACATCTGCCACACTGATCCTCAACATTGGAGCTCCCCAGGGGTGCGTGCTAAGTCCCCTCCTGTACTCCCTGTTCACCCACGACCGTGTGGCCAGGCACGACAGTTGTAGGCCTGATCACCAACAACAATGAGACAGCCTATAGGGAGGAGGTCAGAGACCTGGCAGTGTGGTCTCTGCCAGGTCACCAAACTCTCCCTCAACTTGAGCAAGACAAGGGAGATTATCGGTGGACAACAGGAAAAAGGAGGGCTGAGCACGCCCCATTGAGATCGACAGAGCTGTAGTGGAGATGGACCACATCACTTAAGGACCTACCATGGTCCAAACACACCAACACAGTCGTGAAGAGAGCACGACAACACCTCTTCCCCCTCAGGAGGCCGAAAAGATTTGGCATGTGCCATCAGATCCTCAGAAAGTTCTACAGTTGACAGGATCTTGACTGGTTGCATCATTTCTTGGTTTGGCATCTGACCGCAAGGCGCTATAGAGCTAGTGTGTACGGCCCAGTAATCACTGGGGCTGAGCTCCCTGCCATCCAGGACCTCTATACCAGGCGGTGTCAGAGAAATTTCCAAAGAATTCAGCCACCCAAGTCGGTCTGTTCTCTCTGCTACCGCACGGCAAGCGGTACCGGAGTGCCAAGTCAATCTGTTCTCTCTGCTACCGCACGGCAAGCGGTACCAGAGTGCCAAGTCGGGGACCAAAAGGCTTCTGAACAGCTTCTACCCCAAAAGCCGAGGCGGCAGGTCGCCTAGTGGTTAGAGCATTGGTCCAGTAACCGAATGGTTGCAAGATCGAATCCCTGAGCTGACAAGGTAAAAAGTTGTTTTGTCCCTGAACAAGGCAGTTAACC
>NW_024608224.1:0-35000 GCF_018296145.1 Oncorhynchus tshawytscha | reverse complement strand
CAGTAGACCTAGTCTTAACGTTCCCACATTAGACCTAGTCTTAACGTCCCCACAATAGACCTAGTCTTAGGTCAGTACAGTATTGACTGTATTTATAGTGTAGACTGTATTGATATAGACTGTATTTATAGTATAGACTGTATTTATAGTATAGACTGTATTTATAGTATAGACTGTATTTATATAGACTGTATTGATATAGACTGTATTTATAGTATAGACTGTATTTATATAGACTGTATTTATAGTATAGACTGTATTGATATAGACTGTATTTATAGTTTAGACTGTATTTATAGTTTAGACTGTATTGATATAGACTGTATTTATAGTTTAGACTGTATTTATAGCATAGACTGTATTGATATAGACTGTATTTATAGTTTAGACTGTATTTATAGCATAGACTGTATTGATATAGACTGTATTTATAGTTTAGACTGTATTGATATAGACTATTTATAGTATAGACTGTATTGATATAGACTGTTTATAGTATAGACTGTATTGATATAGACTGTATTTATAGTATAGACTGTATTTATAGTTTAGACTGTATTGATATAGACTATTTATAGTATAGACTGTATTGATATAGACTATTTGTAGTATAGACTGTTGATATAGACTGTATTTATAGTTTAGACTGTATTGATATGGACTGTATTTATAGTTTAGACTGTATTTATAGTTTAGACTGTATTTATAGTATAGACTGTATTGATATAGACTATTTGTTGTATAGACTGTATTAATATTGACTATTTACAGTCTTGCGAAAGTATTCGGCCCCCTTGAACTTTGCGACCTTTTGCCACATTTCAGGCTTCAAACATAAAGATATAAAACTGTATTTTTTGTGAAGAATCAACAACAAGTGGGACACAATCATGAAGTGGAATGACATTTATTGGATATTTCAAACTTTTTTAACAAATTTTTTTAACAAAAATTGGGCGTGCAAATTATTCAGCCCCCTTAAGTTAATACTTTGTAGCGCCACCTTTTGCTGCGATTACAGCTGTAAGTCGCTTGGGGTATGTCTCTATCAGTTTTGCACATTGAGAGACTGACATTTTTCCCATTCCTCCTTGCAAAACAGCTCGAGCTCAGTGAGGTTGGATGGAGAGCATTTGTGAACAGCAGTTTTCAGTTCTTTCCACAGATTCTCGATTGGATTCAGGTCTGGACTTTGACTTGGCCATTCTAACACCTGGATATGTTTATTTTTGAACCATTCCATTGTAGATTTTGCTTTATGTTTTGGATCATTGTCTTGTTGGAAGACAAATCTCCGTCCCAGTCTCAGGTCTTTTGCAGACTCCATCAGGTTTTCTTCCAGAATGGTCCTGTATTTGGCTCCATCCATCTTCCCATCAATTTTAACCATCTTCCCTGTCCCTGCTGAAGAAAAGCAGGCCCAAACCATGATGCTGCCACCACCATGTTTGACAGTGGGGATGGTGTGTTCAGGGTGATGAGCTGTGTTGCTTTTACGCCAAACATAACGTTTTGCATTGTTGCCAAAAAGTTCAATTTTAGTTTCATCTGACCAGAGCACCTTCTTCCACATGTTTGGTGTGTCTCCCAGGTGGCTTGTGGCAAACATTAAACAACACTTTTTATGGATATCTTTAAGAAATGGCTTTCTTCTTGCCACTCTTCCATAAAGGCAAGATTTGTGCAATATACGACTGATTGTTGTCCTATGGACAGAGTCTCCCACCTCAGCTGTAGATCTCTGCAGTTCATCCAGAGTGATCATGGGCCTCTTGGCTGCATCTCTGATCAGTCTTCTCCTTGTATGAGCTGAAAGTTTAGAGGGACGGCCAGGTCTTGGTAGATTATATTATCGCTTGCACAGTGCTCCTTGAGATGTTTAAAGCTTGGGAAATCTTTTTGTATCCAAATCCGGCTTTAAACTTCTTCACAACAGTATCTCGGACCTGCCTGGTGTGTTCCTTGTTCTTCATGATGCTCTCTGCGCTTTTAACGGACCTCTGAGACTATCACAGTGCAGGTGCATTTATACGGAGACTTGATTACACACAGGTGGATTGTATTTATCATCATTAGTCATTTAGGTCAACATTGGATCATTCAAAGATCCTCACTGAACTTCTGGAGAGAGTTTGCTGCACTGAAAGTAAAGGGGCTGAATAATTTTGCACGCCCAATTTTTCAGTTTTTGATTTGTTAAAAAGTTTGAAATATCCAATAAATGTCGTTCCACTTCATGATTTTGTCCCACTTGTTGATTCTTCACAAAAAATACAGTTTTATATCTTTATGTTTGAAGCCTGAAATGTGGCAAAAGGTCGCAAAGTTCAAGGGGGCCGAATACTTTCGCAAGGCACTGTATAGCATAAACTGTATTGATATAGACTGTATTTATAGTATAGACTGTATTGATATAGACTATTTATAGTATAGACTGTATTGATATAGACTATTTGTAGTATAGACTGTATTGATATAGACTATTTGTAGTATAGACTGTATTGCAACACTGGTGATCTTGATGTTTTGTTACCTTGGTTCCCTGTACCCAGTACTTACCGGACTCAGTTGTACTGTGAACCAGTCATGCCAAACGATGGTGGTGTTTACTTTTCTGATCTCACAACAAAGAGCTCCAGTCTTCACTGTTGCCAGTGGTTTAACGATGTGTCCCCAATGGGAACCCTATTCCTTAGGTAGTGCACTATGGGCCCTGGTCAAACGTACTGCACTGTGTAGGGTGTAGGGTACGATTTAGGACATGACCTGAGTGTTCTCTGCCAAAAGGTCGTCCTGCTCTGCTCAGCCGTCTGAAAAGGAGACCATTAAAGTGGTTATGTCCCAAATGGCACCCTATTCCCTACATAGTGCACTACTGTTGACCAGAGGCACCCTATTCCCTATATAGAACACTACTGTTGACCAGAGGCTCTGAGACCAACATATATCTGTAATCCCAGTCATGTGAAATCCATAGATTAGGGCCTCATGAATTTATTTTAATTGACTGATTTCCTCATATGAATTGTAACTCGGTAAAATCTTTGAAATTGTTTCATGTTGCGTTTATTTTTTAGTTACATTTTCGTTCAGTATAGCAGGTGAGAGCATTGGACTAGTAACCAAAGGTTGCTAGATCGAATCCCGACAAGGTAAAAATCTGTCGTTCTGCCCCTGAACAAGGCAGGTTAACCCACTGTTCTTAGGCCGTCATTGTCAATACGAATTTGTTCTTAACTGACTTGCCTAGTTAAATAAATAAACTAAAATAAATAGAAACCGGTTGATCTGGAGATATTATGTAACACTGCACTGTTCTGCAGATCAACTAGGTTATGCAACCAACTACCCACGTTTTCTGTTATTGCACCATCATTCACTGTGTGTGTGTTTGTTTCTTTGTGTCTCGCTCTCTGTCTCTCACGCCATCTCTCCCTCGCCATCTCTGTCTCCCTCTACGTCTCTGTCTCTCACGCCATCTCTCCCTCGCCATCTCTGTCTCCCTCTACGTCTCTGTCTATCTCTACGTCTCTGTCTCCCTCTACGTCTCTGTCTATCTCTCCGTCTCTGTCTCCCTCTCCATCTCTGTCTCCCTCTACGTCTCTGTCTCTCACGCCATCTCTCCCTCGTCATCTCTGTCTCCCTCTACGTCTCTGTCTATCTCTACGTCTCTGTCTATCTCTCCGTCTCTGTCTCCCTCTCCATCTCTGTCTCCCTCTACGTCTCTGTCTCTCACGCCATCTCTCCCTCGCCATCTCTGTCTCCCTCTACGTCTCTGTCTATCTCTCCGTCTCTGTCTCCCTCTACGTCTCTGTCTCCCTCTCTCGTCTCTGTCTCTCACGCCATCTCTCCCTCGCCATCTCTGTCTCCCTCTACGTCTCTGTCTATCTCTCCGTCTCTGTCTCCCTCTACGTCTCTGTCTCCCTCTACGTCTCTGTCTCTCACGCCATCTCTCCCTCGCCATCTCTGTCTCCCTCTACGTCTCTGTCTCCCTCTACGTCTCTGTCTCTCACGCCATCTCTCCCTCGCCATCTCTGTCTCCCTCTACGTCTCTGTCTCCCTCTACGTCTCTGTCTCTCACGCCATCTCTCCCTCGCCATCTCTGTCTCCCTCTACGTCTCTGTCTCCCTCTACGTCTCTGTCTCTCACGCCATCTCTCCCTCGCCATCTCTGTCTCCCTCTACGTCTCTATCTATCTCTCCGTCTCTGTCTCCCTCTACGTCTCTGTCTCCCTCTACGTCTCTGTCTATCTCTCCGTCTCTGTCTCCCTCTACGTCTCTGTCTCCCTCTACGTCTCTGTCTCCCTCTACGTCTCTGTCTCCCTCTACGTCTCTGTCTCTCTCTCCGTCTCTGTCTCCCTCTACGTCTCTGTCTCCCTCTACGTCTCTGTCTATCTCTCCGTCTCTGTCTCCCTCTACGTCTCTGTCTCCTCTACGTCTCTGTCTCCCTCTACGTCTCTGTCTATCTCTACGTCTCTGTCTCCCTCTCCGTCTCTGTCTATCTCTACGTCTCTGTCTCCCTCTCCGTCTCTGTCTCCCTCTACGTCTCTGTCTCCCTCTCCGTCTCTGTCTCCCTCTACGTCTCTTTCTCCCTCTTTCGCTTTCTCTCTGTCTCTCACGCCATCTCTCCCTCGCCATCTCTGTCTCCCTCTACGTCTCTGTCTATCTCTACGTCTCTGTCTCCCTCTACGTCTCTGTCTCCCTCTACGTCTCTGTCTCCCTCTACGTCTCTGTCTATCTCTACGTCTCTGTCTCCCTCTCCGTCTCTGTCTCCCTCTCCGTCTCTGTCTCCCTCTTTCGCTTTCTCTCTGTCTCTCACGCCATCTCTCCCTCGCCATCTCTGTCTCCCTCTACGTCTCTGTCTATCTCTACGTCTCTGTCTCCCTCTACGTCTCTGTCTCCCTCTACGTCTCTGTCTCCCTCTACGTCTCTGTCTATCTCTCCGTCTCTGTCTCCCTCTTTCGCTTTCTCTCTGTCTCTCGCTCTGTGTATCAGTCTTTCAGTGAGGACATCCTGTGGTCTCTGAGGGAGCTTGAGGAAGCTCTTTGTGAGCCTGGAGGATCAGTGGACTGGCCAGAGGGGTTCAGGGTCAGGGCAACAGCCTGTATCAAGAGAGCTTGTACTACCTGTCCAGCTACGGGACTCACCTGGCCCTGGTCTCCTTCCTGATGAGACACGACAACATGAAGGACGCCCTGCAGCACCTACTCAGCAAGGTCAGGGGTCAGAGGTTAGGGGTCAAGGTTTAGGGGTTAATAATCAGGGGTTAGAAGTAATGATTTGTCCCTGGTCAGCTTCCTCATGAGACATGACAACATGATGGACGCCCGGCAACACCTGCTCAGCAAGGTCAGGGGTCAGAGGTTAGGGGGTCAAGGTTTAGGGGTCATGAAGGGTTCAGGGGTTAATAATCAGGGTTTAGAAGTCATGATTTGGCCCTGGTCTGCTTCCTCATGAGACATGACAACATGATGGACGCCCGGCAACACCTGCTCAGCAAGGTCAGGGGTCAGAGATTAGGGGTCAAGGTTATTAATGGTCATGGATATTAATGGTCACGGAGATCTTATCTCATTACTGTGAACTTCAAGGTCAATGCTACTTTATTTGTTGCTGTTGTTGAGGATTTGTATTAAGGTGGAGCCAGGTTGTCATGGCAAATAAGAATTATTTAAGTGATCTGCCTGATTAAAATAAACAAGGAGTTATGGTCCTTCGAGCCGGATAGCGTTGATTGTCCTGGAACTGTATACTCAAACAATTTATAGATATTAGAAACCTATTAAACCTAATTATAGATATTAGAAACCTATTAGAAACCTATTAGAAACCTATTAAACCTAATTATAGATATTAGAAACCTATTAGAAACCTATTAGAAACCTATTAAACCTAATTATAGATATTAGAAACCTATTAGGAACCTATTAGAAACCTATTAAACCTAATTATAGATATTAGAAACCTATTAGAACCCTATTAAACCTAATTATAGATATTAGAAACCTATTAAACCTAATTATAGATATTAGAAACCTATTAGAACCCTATTAAACCTAATTATAGATATTAGAAACCTATTAGAACCCTATTAAACCTAATTATAGATATTAGAACCCTATAAAACCTATTAAACCTAATTATAGATATTAGAAACCTATTAGAACCCTATAAAACCTATTTATAGATATTAGAAACCCCTTAGAACCCTATTAAGCCTATTTATAGATATTAGAAACCTATTAGAACCCTATTAGAAACCTATTAGAACCATATTAAACCTATTTATAGATATTAGAAACCTATTAGAACCCTATTAAACCTAATTATAGATATTAGAAACCTATTAGAACCCTATTAAACCTAATTATAGATATTAGAACCCTATAAAACCTATTAAACCTAATTATAGATATTAGAAACCTATTAGAACCCTATTAAACCTAATTATAGATATTAGAAACCTATTAGAACCCTATTAGAAACCTATTAGAACCCTATTAAACCTATTTATAGATATTAGAAACCTATTAGAAACCTATTAAACCTAATTATAGATATTAGAAACCTATTAGAACCCTATTAAACCTATTTATAGATATTAGAAACCTATTAGAACCCTATTAAACCTAATTATAGATATTAGAAACCTATTAGAACCCTATTAAACCTATTTATAGATATTAGAAACCTATTAGAACCCTATTAAACCTATTTATAGATATTAGAAACCTATTAGAACCTATTAAACCTATTTATAGATATTAGAACCCTATTAGAACCCTATTAAACCTATTTATAGATATTAGAAACCTATTAGAAACCTATTAGAACCCTATTAAACCTATTTATAGATATTAGAAACCTATTAGAAACCTATTAGAACCCTATTAAACCTATTTATAGATATTAGAAACCTATTAGAACCCTATTAAGCCTATTTATAGATATTAGAAACCTATTAGAACCCTATTAGAACCCTATTAAACCTATTTATAGATATTAGAACCCTATTAGAACCCTATTAAACCTATTTATAGATATTAGAAACATATTAGAACCCTATAAAACCTATTTATAGATATTAGAACCCTATAAAACCTATTAAACCTAATTATAGATATTAGAAACCTATTAGAACCCTATAAAACCTATTTATAGATATTAGAAACCCCTTAGAACCCTATTAAGCCTATTTATAGATATTAGAAACCTATTAGAACCCTATTAGAAACCTATTAGAACCTATTAAACCTATTTATAGATATTAGAAACCTATTAGAAACCTATTAAACCTAATTATAGATATTAGAAACCTATTAGAACCCTATTAAACCTATTTATAGATATTAGAAACCTATTAGAACCCTATTAAACCTAATTATAGATATTAGAACCCTATTAGAAACCTATTAGAACCTATTTATAGATATTAGAAACCTATTAGAACCCTATTAAACCTATTTATAGATATTAGAAACCTATTAGAAACCTATTAAACCTATTTATAGATATTAGAACCCTATTAGAACCCTATTAAACCTATTTATAGATATTAGAACCCTATTAGAAACCTATTAGAACCCTATTAAACCTATTTATAGATATTAGAAACCTATTAGAAACCTATTAGAACCCTATTAAACCTATTTATAGATATTAGAAACCTATTAGAACCCTATTAAGCCTATTTATAGATATTAGAAACCTATTAGAACCCTATTAGAACCCTATTAAACCTATTTATAGATATTAGAACCCTATTAGAACCCTATTAAACCTATTTATAGATATTAGAAACATATTAGAACCCTATAAAACCTATTTATAGATATTAGAAACCTATTAAACATATTTATAGATATTAGAACCCTATTAGAAACCTATTAAACCTATTTATAGATATTAGAACCCTATTAAACCTATTTATAGATATTAGAAACCTATTAGAAACCTATTAGAACCCTATTAAACCTATTTATAGATATTAGAAACCTATTAGAAACCTATTAAACCTATTTATAGATATTAGAACCCTATTAGAACCCTATTAAACCTATTTATAGATATTAGAACCCTATTAGAAACCTATTAGAACCCTATTAGAAACCTATTAGAACCCTATTAAACCTATTTATAGATATTAGAAACCTATTAGAAACCTATTAAACCTATTTATAGATATTAGAACCCTATTAGAACCCTATTAAACCTATTTATAGATATTAGAACCCTATTAGAAACCTATTAGAACCCTATTAAACCTATTTATTGATATTAGAAACCTATTAGAAACCTATTAAACCTATTTATAGATATTAGAAACCTATTAGAACCCTATTAAACCTATTTATAGATATTGAGAAACATATTAAACCTATTTATAGATATTAGAACCCTATTAAAAACCTATTAGAATCCTATTAAACATATTTATAGATATTAGAAACCTATTAGAACCCTATTAGAAACCTATTAAACCTATTTATAGATATTAGAAACCTATTAGAACCCTATAAAACCTATTTATAGATATTGAGAAACCTATTAAACCTATTTATAGATATTGGAACCCTATTAGAACCCTATTAAACCTATTTATAGATATTAGAACCCTATTAGAACCCTATTAAACCTATTTATAGATATTAGAACCCTATTAGAAACCTATTAGAACCCTATTAAACCTATTTATAGATATTAGAAACCTATTAAACCTATTTATAGATATTAGAACCCTATTAGAACCCTATAAAACCTATTAAACCTAATTATAGATATTAGAAACCTATTAGAAACCTATTAAACCTAATTATAGATATTAGAAACCTATTAGAACCCTATTAAACCTAATTATAGATATTAGAACCCTATAAAACCTATTAAACCTAATTATAGATATTAGAACCCTATTAGAACCCTATAAAACCTATTAAACCTAATTATAGATATTAGAAACCAAGCGGACATGAGTTCAACAGTTGTCCCTTCCTCCATGGCCCTCCAGGAATGTCCAGAGGAGGTGTTCCTGGAGGGCGTATTGCAGCCTTGTCTGGAGAGGGGTCGTCTGGGGATGCTGCAGGGGTTACTGGAGACCCTAGATCCAGGCCTGGAGGTCTGTAGCCGATACCTCCTCTCCTCCTGTCAACTGCTGCAGCGACGGGGACACTTCCACACACTATACCAGCTACAACAGTTCATGATGGTTAGTCTGTACTCCTCCCACCACCCTTCCTCTCCTCCACTCCTCCCACCACCCCTCCTCTCCTCCACTCCTCCCACCACCCCTCCTCTCCTCTACTCCTCCCACCACCTCTCCTCTCCTCCACTCCTCCCTCCACTCCTCCACTCCTCCCACCACCCCTCCACTCCTCCACTCCTTCCACCACCCCTCCTCTCCTCCACTCCCCCACCACCCCTCCTCTCCTCTACTCCCCCACCACCCCTCCTCTCCTCTACTCCTCCCACCCACCCTCCTCTCCCACCACCCCCTCCTCTCCTCTCTACCTCCCACCACCCCTCCTCTCCTCCACTCCTCTCCTCCACTCCTCCACCACCCCCTCCTCCTCCTCCACTCCTCCACCACCCCCCTCCTCTCTTCCACTCCTCCACCACCCCCGCTCATCCCCTCCCTCACCACCCCCCCGCTCATCCCCTCCCTCACCACCCCCTCTTCTCTCCTCTCCTCTAATCCCCACCACCCCCTCTTCTCTCCTCTCCTCTAATCTCCCACCACCCCCTCTCCTCCCCCACCACCCCCTCTCTAGAATAGAGAACTAAGTAGCAGTGGAGCCCCTCTATAAGATAATAAGATCTGAATCTGATTAGAAACATAATAACCCTCTCCTCCCTCCTGTCAGGACCACGTACGAGCGGCCATGACGTGTATCCGGTTCTTCACCCACGGTGTCGTGTCCTACGTACAGCTGGGAGACCAGCGGAGATGGCTGGTTCGGGCCAAGGAGCACCTCAGAACCTACCTTCAGGAGCAGCAGGGAACACGTACCAACAGCACTAACAGGAAGAAGAGCACCTCTAACTCCTTCAGAAAGAAGATGTCTTCTAGTGATGTGTCCAGGTGAGACTAGAGGGGCCGGGGGCTAGAGGGGCCGGGGGCTAGAGGGGCCGGGGCTAGAGGGGCCGGGGGCTAGAGGGGCCGGGGCTAGAGGGCCCGGGGGCTAGAGGGGCCGGAGACTAGAGGGGCCGGAGACTAGAGGGGCCGGAGACTAGAGGGGCCGGAGACTAGAGGGGCCGGGGGCTAGAGGGGCCGGGGGCTAGAGGGGCCGGAGACTAGAGGGGCCGGGGCTAGAGGGGCCGGGGGCTAGAGGGGCCGGGGGCTAGAGGGGCCGGAGACTAGAGGGGCCGGGGGCTAGAGGGGCCGGGGCTAGAGGGCCCGGGGCTAGAGGGCCCGGGGGCTAGAGGGGCCGGAGACTAGAGGGCCCGGGGGCTAGAGGGGCCGGAGACTAGAGGGGCCGGAGACTAGAGGGCCCGGGGCTAGAGGGGCCGGAGACTAGAGGGGCCGGAGGCTAGAGGGCCCGGGGCTAGAGGGGCCGGAGACTAGAGGGGCCGGAGACTAGAGGGCCCGGGGCTAGAGGGCCCGGGGCTAGAGGGCCCGGGGGCTAGAGGGGCCGGAGGCTAGAGGGGCCCGGGGCTAGAGGGCCCGGGGCTAGAGGGCCCGGGGCTAGAGGGCCCGGAGACTAGAGGGCCCGGAGACTAGAGGGGCCGGAGGCTAGAGGGGCCCGGGGGCTAGAGGGCCCGGGGGCTAGAGGGCCCGGGGCTAGAGGGCCCGGGGCTAGAGGGGCCGGGGGCTAGAGGGGCCGGACTCTAGAGGGCCCGGGGGCTAGAGGGGCCCCGGGGCTAGAGGGGCCGGAGACTAGAGGGCCCGGGGCTAGAGGGCCCGGGGGCTAGAGGGGCCGGGGGCTAGAGGGCCCGGGGCTAGAGGGGCCGGAGACTAGAGGGCCCGGGGCTAGAAGGGCCGGAGACTAGAGGGGTCGGAGACTAGAGGGCCCGGGGCTAGAGGGCCCGGAGACTAGAGGGGCCGGAGACTAGAGGGCCCGGGGCTAGAGGGCCCGGGGCTAGAGGGCCCGGGGGCTAGAGGGGCCGGAGACTAGAGGGGTCGGAGACTAGAGGGCCCGGGGCTAGAGGGCCCGGAGACTAGAGGGGCCGGAGACTAGAGGGGCCGGAAACTAGAGGGCCCGGGGCTAGAGGGCCCGGGGGGCTAGAGGGGCCGGAGACTAGAGGGGCCGGAGGCTAGAGGGGCCCGGGGGCTAGAGGGCCCGGAGACTAGAGGGGCCGGAGGCTAGAGGGGCCGGAGGCTAGAGGGGCCGGAGGCTAGAGGGGCCGGAGACTAGAGGGGCCGGAGGCTAGAGGGGCCCGGGGCTAGAGGGCCCGGGGGCCAGAGGGAGGCAGAGACTAGAGGGCCCGGGGGCCAGAGGGAGGCAGAGACTAGAGGGCCCGGGGCCAGAGGGAGGCAGAGACTAGAGGGCCCGGGGGCCAGAGGGAGGCAGAGCCTAGAGGGCCCGGGGCTAGAGGGCCCGGGGGTAGAGGGTCCGGAGCCTAGAGGGGCCGGGGCTAGAGGGGCCGGAGCCTAGAGGGCCCGGGGGCTAGAGGGAGGCAGAGACTAGAGGGCCCGGGGGCCAGAGGGAGGCAGAGACTAGAGGGCCCGGGGCTAGAGGGCCCGGAGACTAGAGGGGCCGGGGGCTAGAGGGCCCGGGGCTAGAGGGCCCGGAGACTAGAGGGCCCGGGGGCTAGAGGGAGGCAGAGACTAGAGGGCCCGGGGCTAGAGGGCCCGGGGCTAGAGGGCCCGGGGACTAGAGGGCCCGGGGCCAGAGGGCCCGGGGGCCAGAGGGAGGCAGAGACTTAACTATTCAAACGTTTAGACGGCTGAAGCAAACATACACATTTTCTTCAGGAAATGTACCTTTTTACCTCACATATATATCCAGGTGGTGGTGACTTCCTCAGTTCCACAAAGACAAGATGACCATACTGCAGCCATCTGTCCTTCCCGTGACCATAACATGGTTCAGCCATCTCTTTTCTAACCTGTACCCCCCTCACATTGACTCGGTACCGGTAGCCCTGTATATATATATAGCCTTGTTATTGTTATTTTATTGTTTGTTTTTTTTATTATATTTTTTTACTTTAGTTTATTTACTAAATATGTTCTTAACTTTATTTCTTGAACTGCATTGTTGGTTAAGGGCTTGTAAAGTAAGCATGTGTGACCATAACTGATTTAATTGCGTAGTGCAGCCATCTCTCCTGAGCAGTGAGGCTTTAGTGAGGCTGCTATCATGTGACATTTCCCCCTTTTGTTTTCCTGAACCAGGCACATGAACACGATAGAGCTCCAGCTGGAGGTGACTCGGTTCCTGCATCACTGTGAAACATCCAGCTCCACCGCCACCCCCTCTGCCTCCTCCAGCACTCCTCCCACTCTGTTCGGCCCCAGCGCTATGAAGATCGATGTAGCCTGCAAGGTGAGCCCCCCGCAAAGCTTCTCAAAGATAGGGAATAGTGCACTAGACGGGGAGTTAGGGCACTAGACGGGGCGTTAGGGCACTAGACGGGGCGTTAGGGCACTAGACGGGCGTTAGGGCACTAGACGGGGCTTTAGGGCACTAGACGGGGCTTTAGGGCACTAGACGGGGCGTTAGGGCACTAGACGGGGCGTTAGGGCACTAGGCGGGGCGTTAGGGCACTAGACGGGGCGTTAGGGAACTAGACGGGGGCGTTAGGGCACTAGACGGGGGCGTTAGGGCACTAGACGGGGCGTTAGGGCACTAGACGGGGCGTTAGGGCACTAGACGGGGCGTTAGGGCACTAGACGGGGCGTTAGGGCACTAGACGGGGGCGTTAGGGCACTAGACGGGGCGTTAGGGCACTAGACGGGAGAGTTAGGGCACTAGACGGGAGAGTTAGGGCACTAGACGGGGCGTTAGGGCACTAGGCGGGGCGTTAGGGCACTAGACGGGGGCGTTAGGGCACTAGACGGGGGCGTTAGGGCACTAGACGGGGCGTTAGGGCACTAGACGGGGCGTTAGGGCACTAGACGGGGCGTTAGGGCACTAGACGGGGCGTTAGGGCACTAGACGGGGGGCGTTAGGGCACTAGACGGGGCGTTAGGGCACTAGACGGGGCGTTAGGGCACTAGACGGGGGCGTTAGGGCACTAGGCGGGGCGTTAGGGCACTAGGCGGGCGTTAGGGCACTAGACGGGGCGTTAGGGCACTAGACGGGGCGTTAGGGCACTAGACGGGGCGTTAGGGCACTAGGCGGGGGCGTTAGGGCACTAGACGGGGGCGTTAGGGCACTAGACGGGGCGTTAGGGCACTAGACGGGGGCGTTAGGGCACTAGGCGGGGCGTTAGGGCACTAGACGGGGCGTTAGGGCACTAGACGGGGCGTTAGGGCACTAGACGGGGCGTTAGGGCACTAGACGGGGCGTTAGGGCACTAGGCGGGCGTTAGGGCACTAGACGGGGGCGTTAGGGCACTAGACGGGGCGTTAGGGCACTAGACGGGGGCGTTAGGGCACTAGACGGGGGCGTTAGGGCACTAGACGGGGAGTATAGCGTGTCACTTGGGCCATAAAACAGAATGGTAGTGTCTTAAGTACTTGTGCTATGAACAGATCGTGTTGATGTCGTTAACCGACACTGTATAATAAGGGGCGACATCTGACATCTGTGTCATTGCATTTACGTTGCAGGTGATGTTGGGAGGAAAGAACATCGAAGAGGGGTTTGGTATCGCATACCGAGTCATACAGGTAACAGACAGTATTCACACTGATTTCCGGTATGGTGACCAGGAAGTAGTCAGGTGGATACGTCTGGAATTTCCTTACTTTACTCAAATATTCCTCTTGAATAGAAAATACCTCGACTTTAAAGTCAAGAAATAACTGAAACGTTATGTTGGCAACTACCTGTTATGGCAAATACTAGATATAGAGACCGAAACACAGAGGACCATGGACCAAGTAACTGTCGACTCGACTAGAATGAGTTTAGACAAACAAGAGGACCAAGTAACTGTCGACTCGACTAGAATGAGTTTAGACAAACAAGAGGACCAAGTAACTGACGACTCGACTAGAATGAGTTTAGACAAACAAGAGGACCAAGTAACTGACGACCAAGTAGCTGACCAAGTAATCTGACCTCCAGTGTTTAATGACAACACCGTTAAGTCCTGGTTCCAAAGTGCCATCATACATTTTGAACATGTTCACTACAAATACCGATTTCTTTTAAGTACTTACAAGTCTGAAATCGAATTCATTCGCTTCAACATAATCTGGATGAACACGTAGGTATCTAGCATGGCGAGAGAGAAAAAAACCGCTGCACCAAAGTTGGTTGCCAAGTTACCGTTGACTGTTGATTGAAACTCTACCTGATTGGTCAGAACCTAATAAGGGAAAGATGAGGAAACAGAAACTAAAGGAACGAAACTGAGGAGAAACATTGGTCACCAGATATATGAAAATCTTCGTACTTGCTGCTCCTACAACCTTAAAACATAAACATAGGACTTACTCCCGTCCTGACAGAAGGCATGTAAATGTACCCAGGAATGTCTCGTCTGTGTTGGAGATGCACAATAAACCTTATTACATAACACTGTGGTCATGTGACAAGCCGACACCATGTTGGGAGAATGTCTGTGCTGTCACATCGTGGTCTAGGAAGTTATATCCGTCCGTCTCCGTGACGATGTCTGTTGAGAGAAATGTAAATATTGGTTTGCGTTGTTCTGTGAAGGGAGTAGGTCACCGCGTTGTACGAGATCTTCAGTTTCTTGGCAATTTCCCGCATGGAAAAGCCTCCATTTACTCAGAACAAGAATAGACTGACGAGTTTCAGAAGAAAGGTCTTTGTTTCTGGTCATTTTGAGCCTGTAATCGAACCCACAAATGCTGATGCTCCAGATACTCAACTAGTTTAAAGAAGGCCAGTTTTATTTCTTAAATCAGCACAACAGTTTTCAGCCGTGCTAACACAATTGCAAAAGTTTTTATTTAATTTATTTATAATAAAATGTTACCCCCTTTTTCACCCCAATTTCGTAGTATCCAATTATTAGTAGTTACAGTAGTTACAGTCTTGTCTCATCGCTACAACTCCCGTACGGGCTCGGGAGAGACGAAGGTTGAAAGTCATGCGTCCTCCGATACACAACCCAACCAAGCCGCAATGTTTCTTAACACAGCGCGCATCCAACCCGGAAGCCAGCCGCACCAATATGTCGGAGAGGGTACACCGTGCACTTGGTGACCTTGGTTAGCGCGCACTGCGCCCGGCCCGCCACAGGAGTCGCTGGTGCGCGATGAGACAAGGATATCCCTACCGGCCAAGCCCTCCCTAACCCGGACGACACTGGGCCAATTGTGCGTCGCCCCACGGACCTCCCAGTCACGGCCGGCTGCGACAGAGCCTGGGCGCGAACCCAGAGTCTCTGGTGGCACAGCTAGCGCTGCGATGGGGAAACGAGCGGTCTTCTGGTCAGACTCCGGAGACGGGCACATCGTGCACCACTCCCCAGCATTCTTCTTGCCAATGTCCAGTCTCTTGACAACAAGGTTGATGAAATCCGAGCAAGGGTAGCATTCCAGAGGGACATCAGAGACTGTAACGTTCTCTGCTTCACGGAAACATGGCTCACTGGAGAGACGCAATCCGAAGCGGTGCAGCCAGCGGGTTTCTCCACGCATCGCGCCGACAGAAACAAACATCTCTCTGGTAAGAAGACGGGCGGGGCGTATGCCTTATGGCCAACGTGACATGGTGTGATGAAGGAAACATACAGGAACTCAAATCCTTCTGTTCACCTGATTTAGAATTCCTCACAATCAAATGTAGACCGCATTATCTACCAAGAGAATTCTCTTCGATTATAATCACAGCCGTATATATCCCCCAAGCAGACACATCGATGGCTCTGAACGAACTTTATTTAACTCTCTGCAAACTGGAAACGATTTATCCGGAGGCTGCATTCATTGTAGCTGGGGATTTTAACAAGGCTAATCTGAAAACAAGACTCCCTAAATTTTATCAGCATATTGATTGCGCAACCAGGGGTGGAAAGACCCTGGATCATTGTTACTCTAACTTCCGCGACGCATATAAGGCCCTGCCCCGCCCCCTTTCGGAAAAGCTGACCACGACTCCATTTTGTTGATCCCTGCCTACAGACAGAAACTAAAACAAGAAGCTCCCACGCTGAGGTCTGTCCAACGCTGGTCCGACCAAGCTGACTCCACACTCCAAGACTGCTTCCATCACGTGGACTGGGAGATGTTTCGTATTGCGTCAGACAACAACATTGACGAATACGCTGATACGGTGTGCGAGTTCATTAGAACGTGCGTTGAAGATGTCGTTCCCATAGCAACGATTAAAACATTCCCTAACCAGAAACCGTGGATTGATGGCAGCATTCGTGTGAAACTGAAGGCACGAACCACTGCTTTTAATCAGGGCAAGGTGTCTGGTAACATGACTGAATACAAACAGTGCAGCTATTCCCTCCGCAAGGCTATCAAACAAGCTAAGCGCCAGTACAGAGACAAAGTAGAATCTCAATTCAACGGCTCAGACACAAGAGGTATGTGGCAGGGTCTACAGTCAATCACGGACTACAGGAAGAAACCCAGCCCAGTCTCGGACCAGGATGTCTTGCTCCCAGGCAGACTAAATAACTTTTTTGCCCGCTTTGAGGACAATACAGTGCCACTGACACGGCCTGCAACGGAATCATGCGGTCTCTCCTTCACTGCAGCCGAAGTGAGTAAGACATTTAAACGTGTTAACCCTCGCAAGGCTGCAGGCCCAGACGGCATCCCCAGCCGCGCCCTCAGAGCATGCGCAGACCAGCTGGCCGGTGTGTTTACGGACATATTCAACCAATCCCTATACCAGTCTGCTGTTCCCACATGCTTCAAGAGGGCCACCATTGTTCCTGTTCCCAAGAAAGCTAAGGTAACTGAGCTAAACGACTACCGCCCCGTAGCACTCACATCCGTCATCATGAAGTGCTTTGAGAGACTAGTCAAGGACCATATCACCTCCACCCTACCTGACACCCTTGACCCACTCCAATTTGCTTACCGCCCAAATAGGTCCACAGACGATGCAATCTCAACCACACTGCACACTGCCCTAACCCATCTGAACAAGAGGAATACCTATGTGAGAATGCTGTTCATCGACTACAGCTCGGCATTCAACACCATAGTACCCTCCAAGCTCGTCATCAAGCTCGAGACCCTGGGTCTCGACCCCGCCCTGTGCAACTGGGTACTGGACTTCCTGACGGGCCGCCCCCAGGTGGTGAGGGTAGGCAACAACATCTCCTCCCCGCTGATCCTCAACACTGGGGCCCCACAAGGGTGCGTTCTGAGCCCCCTCCTGTACTCCCTGTTCACCCACGACTGCGTGGCCATGCACGCCTCCAACTCAATCATCAAGTTTGCGGACGACACAACAGTGGTAGGCTTGATTACCAACAACGACGAGACGGCCTACAGGGAGGAGGTGAGGGCCCTCGGAGTGTGGTGTCAGGAAAATAACCTCACACTCAACGTCAACAAAACTAAGGAGATGATTGTGGACTTCAGGAAACAGCAGAGGGAACACCCCCCATCCACATCGATGGAACAGTAGTGGAGAGGGTAGCAAGTTTTAAGTTCCTCGGCATACACATCACAGACAAACTGAATTGGTCCACTCACACAGACAGCATCGTGAGGAAGGCGCAGCAGCGCCTCTTCAACCTCAGGAGGCTGAAGAAATTCGGCTTGTCACCAAAAGCACTCACAAACTTCTACAGATGCACAATCGAGAGCATCCTGGCGGGCTGTATCACCGCCTGGTATGGCAACTGCACCGCCCTCAACCGTAAGGCTCTCCAGAGGGTAGTGAGGTCTGCACAACGCATCACCGGGGCAAACTACCTGCCCTCCAGGACACCTACACCACCCGATGCTACAGGAAGGCCATAAAGATCATCAAGGACATCAACCACCGAGCCACTGCCTGTTCACCCCGCTGTCATCCAGAAGGCGAGGTCAGTACAGGTGCATCAAAGCTGGGACCGAGAGACTGAAAAACAGCTTCTATCTCAAGGCCATCAGACTGTTAAACAGCCACCACTAACATTGAGTGGCTACTGCCAACACACTGTCAATGACACTGACTCTACTCCAGCCACTTTAATCATGGGAATTGATGGGAAATTATGTAAATATATCACTAGCCACTTTAAACAATGCTACCTTATATAATGTTACTTACCCTACATTGTTCATCTCATATGCATACGTTGATACTGTACTCTATATCATCGACTGCATCCTTATGTAATACATGTATCACTAGCCACTTTAACTATGCCACTTGGTTTACATACTTATCTCATATGTATATACTGTACTCGATATCATCTACTGTATCTTGCCTATGCTGCTCTGTACCATCACTCATTCATATATCCTTATGTACATATTCTTTATCCCCTTACACTGTGTATAAGACAGTAGTTTTTTTTTGGAATTGTTAGTTAGATTACTTGCTCGTTATTACTGCATTGTCGGAACTAGAAGCACAAGCATTTCGCTACACTCGCATTAACATCTGCTAACCATGTGTATGTGACAAATAAAATTTGATTTGATTTTGATTTGATTTGATGCAGTGCCCTAGACCACGCAAAAGGGTTTTCTAATGATCAATTAGCCTTTTAAAATGATAAACTTGGATTAGCTAACACAATGTACCATTGGAACACAGGAGTGATGGTTGCTGATAATGGGCCTCTGTACGCCTATGTAGATATTACATAAAAAAATCAGCCGTTTCCAGCTACAATAGTCATTTACAACATTAACAATGTCTACACTGTATTTCTGATCAATTTGATGTTATTTTAATGGACCAAGAAATGTGCTTTTCTTTCAAAAACAAGGACATTTCTAAGTGACCCCAAAACTTTAGAACGGTTGTGTACATTATTTATTTGTTAATAAAACAGTTAGTTTTTTTCCTCCTCCTCCTCCTCTTCCTCCCTCCTCCTCTTCCTCCCTCCTCCTCCTCTTCCTCCTCTTCCTCTTCCTCCCTCCTCCTCCTCTTCCTCCTCCTCTTCCTCCCTCCTCCTCTTCCTCTTCCTCTTCCTCCCTCCTCCTCCTCCTCCTCTTAGGACTTCCAGCTGGAAGCCTTGACGGTATACGTGCGTGCGGGCCAGAGGCTTGTGCGCCAGCGTCAGTACCGGGCCGTGCGCCAGCTGCTGAAGTGCGTGGGCGAGTCGGGCACCGCCACCAAGAACGACTGTGATGTCATCATACTCAGCTGCGTCTCCATCGCAGATAAGGGCCCCACAGACGTGAGTTACAGAGATAAGGGCCCCACAGAAGTGAGTTACAGAGATAAGGGGCCCCACAGACGTGAGTTAGAGATAAGGGCCCCACAGACGTGAGTTAGAGATAAGGGCCCCACAGACGTGAGTTAGAGATAAGGGCCCCACAGACGTGAGTTAGAGATAAGGGCCCCACAGACGTGAGTTAGAGATAAGGGCCCCACAGACGTGAGTTAGAGATAAGGGCCCCACAGACGTGAGTTAGAGATAAGGGCCCCACAGACGTGAGTTAGAGATAAGGGCCCCACAGACGTGAGTTAGAGATAAGGGCCCCACAGACGTGAGTTAGAGATAAGGGCCCCACAGACGTGAGTTAGAGATAAGGGCCCCACAGACGTGAGTTAGAGATAAGGGCCCCACAGACGTGAGTTAGAGATAAGGGCCCCACAGACGTGAGTTAGAGATAAGGGCCCCACAGACGTGAGTTAGAGATAAGGGCCCCACAGACGTGAGTTAGAGATAAGGGCCCCACAGACGTGAGTTAGAGATAAGGGCCCCACAGACGTGAGTTAGAGATAAGGGCCCCACAGACGTGAGTTAGAGATAAGGGCCCCACAGACGTGAGTTAGAGATAAGGGCCCCACAGACGTGAGTTAGAGATAAGGGCCCCACAGACGTGAGTTACAGATAAGGGGCCCCACAATCTCTTTCAAATCTATCAGTTTACCATTTATCAGTGGTGGGGAAAATTGTCATACTTGAGTAAAAGTAAAGATACTTTAATATAAAGGCACTCGAGTAAAAGTCACCCTGTAAAATACTACTTGAGTAAAAGTCACCCTGTAAAATACTACTTGAGTAAAAGTCACCCTGTAAAATACTACTTGAGTAAAAGTCACCCTGTAAAATACTACTTGAGTAAAAGTCACCCTGTAAAATACTACTTGAGTAAAAGTCACCCTGTAAAATACTACTTGAGTAAAAGTCACCCTGTAAAATACTACTTGAGTAAAAGTCTAAAAATATTTGGTTTTAAATATATTTATGTATCAATAGTAAAAAAAAAAAAAAAAAAGTATAAATAATGTCAAATTCCTTATATGAAGCAAACCAGACATAACCATTTCTTTGTTTTTTAAATTTATGGATAGCCAGGGGCACACTCCAACACTCAGACATCATTTACAAACAAAGTATTTGTGTTTAGTGAGTCCTCCAGATCAGAGGCAGTAGGGATGACCAGGGCTGTTCTCTGTTTAGTGAGTCCTCCAGATCAGAGGCAGTAGGGATGTTCTCTGTTTAGTGAGTCCTCTAGATCAGAGGCAGTAGGGACGACCAGGGATGTTCTCTGTTTAGTGAGTCCTCCAGATCAGAGGCAGTAGGGATGTTCTCTGTTTAGTGAGTCCTCCAGATCAGAGGCAGTAGGGAGGACCAGGGATGTTCTCTGTTTAGTGAGTCCACCAGATCAGGGGCAGTAGGGACGACCAGGGATGTTCTCTTTATAATTGTGTGAATTGGACCATATCACTGTCCTGCTAAGCATTCAAAATGTAACGAGTGCTTTTGGGTGACAGGGGAAAATGTATGGAGTAAAAAGTGCATCGTTTTCTTTCGGAATGTAGTGAAAGTAAAAGTTGTCAATCATATAAATAGTAAAGTTCAGAAACCCCCCAAAAAAACGACTTAAGTATTACTTTAAAGTATTTGTACTTACGTACTTTACACCAGTACTTTACACCACTACTTTACACCACTACTTTACACCACTACTTTACACCAGTACTTTACACCACTACTTTACACCACTACTTTACACCAGTACTTTACACCACAGCCATTTACAGCCTTTCAGTAGGTCCTTTAGTAGTCTACAACTCTTTAATTTGTGAAATGTTGATTGACGTCACATATTATAACCCTTATATTGTAAGACATAAAGGCTAATACATGCTTATAATATGTTTATAAAGCGTTATAGCTGCCAGTAAGATGTGTATTTTATTAACCTTTAATCTTTAACCTTTAATTAACTTGGTAGTGTACAGAGTAGTGTACTTGGTAGTGTACAGAGTAGTGTACAGAGTAGTGTACTTGGTAGTGTACAGAGTAGTGTACAGAGTAGTGTACAGAGTAGTGTACTTGGTAGTGTACAGAGTAGTGTACAGAGTAGTGTACTTGGTAGTGTACTTGGTAGTGTACAGAGTAGTGTACAGAGTAGTGTACAGAGTAGTGTACTTGGTAGTGTACAGAGTAGTGTACAGAGTAGTGTACTTGGTAGTGTACAGAGTAGTGTACTTGGTAGTGTACAGAGTAGTGTACTTAGTAGTGTACAGAGTAGTGTACTTGGTAGTGTACAGAGTAGTGTACAGAGTAGTGTACAGAGTAGTGTACTTGGTAGAGTACAGAGTAGTGTACTTGGTAGTGTACAGAGTAGTGTACTTGGTAGTGTACTTGGTAGTGTACAGAGTAGTGTACTTGGTAGTGTACAGAGTAGTGTACTTGGTAGTGTACTTGGTAGTGTACTTGGTAGTGTACAGAGTAGTGTACAGAGTAGTGTACTTGGTAGTGTACAGAGTAGTGTACTTGGTAGTGTACAGAGTAGTGTATTTGGTAGTGTACAGAGTAGTGTACTTGGTAGTGTACTTGGTAGTGTACAGAGTAGTGTACAGAGTAGTGTACTTGGTAGTGTACAGAGTAGTGTACTTGGTAGTGTACAGAGTAGTGTACAGAGTAGTGTACTTGGTAGTGTACTTGGTAGTGTACAGAGTAGTGTACAGAGTAGTGTACAGAGTAGTGTACTTGGTAGTGTACAGAGTAGTGTACTTGGTAGTGTACAGAGTAGTGTACTTGGTAGTGTACTTGGTAGTGTACAGAGTAGTGTACAGAGTAGTGTACTTGGTAGTGTACAGAGTAGTGTACAGAGTAGTGTACAGAGTAGTGTACTTGGTAGTGTACTTGGTAGTGTACAGAGTAGTGTACAGAGTAGTGTACTTGGTAGTGTACAGAGTAGTGTACTTGGTAGTGTACAGAGTAGTGTACTTGGTAGTGTACTTGGTAGTGTACAGAGTAGTGTACAGAGTAGTGTACTTGGTAGTGTACAGATTAGTGTACTTGGTAGTGTACTTGGTAGTGTACAGAGTAGTGTACTTGGTAGTGTACTTGGTAGTGTACAGAGTAGTGTACTTGGTAGTGTACTTGGTTTATACCTTTATTTAACCAGGCAAGTCAGTTAAGAACAAATTCTTATTTTCAATGACGGCCTAGGAACAGTGGGTTAACTGGTCTAGGAACAGTGGGTTAACTGGCCTAGGAACAGTGGGTTAACTGGTCTAGGAACAGTGGGTTAACTGGCCTAGGAACAGTGGGTTAACTGGCCTAGGAACAGTGGGTTAACTGGCCTAGGAACAGTGGGTTAACTGGTCTAGGAACAGTGGGTTAACTGGTCTAGGAACAGTGGGTTAACTGGTCTAGGAACAGTGGGTTAACTGGTCTAGGAACAGTGGGTTAACTGGTCTAGGAACAGTGGGTTAACTGGTCTAGGAACAGTGGGTTAACTGGTCTAGGAACAGTGGGTTAACTGGTCTAGGAACAGTGCCAATCACAGACTTCCTCGTACTGTTACTGTCTGAGATGGGGTGTTAATAAAGTTTTGTTTTGTCTTGATGAAGGCCAAGGAGTTAGAGTGTCTCATTCTGGAGACAAAGAGCACAGAGAACAAGGTAGGTAACCACCTCTCCTCCCTCTCTCTCTTTCCTGTCTTCTTCCTCATCTACCATCCGTACCTCTTCCTCTTCTCCTTTCTGCTGTACTCCTCCTCTTCACTCTCATCTCTTCCCCTCATCTCCTGTCCTCCTCACTCTCCTCTCTTCCCCTGCTCATCTCCTCTTCCCCTCCTCATCATATCCTTTCGCCTGTCCTCCTCTTCCTCACCATCTCATTTCCTATCTAGTCTTCCTTCTCCATGTCTCCTCACTCTCTCTCTCTCTCTACAACCCTCCTCATCTCCTGTCCTCCTCATCACCATCTCATTTCCTATCTAGTCTTCCTTCTCCATGTCTCCTCACTCTCTCTCTCTCTCTACAACCCTCCTCATCTCCTGTCCTCCTCATCACCATCTCCTGTCTAGTCTTCCTTCTCCATGTCTCCTCACTCTCTCTCTCTCTACAACCCTCTAACATTCTGGTGATGTCTCTGTAGATTAACACCTGACTGTAATGTGTCTCTGTAGATTAACACCTGACTGTAATGTGTCTCTGTAGATTAACACCTGACTGTAATCTGTCTCTGTCTCTGTAGATTAACACCTGACTGTAATGTGTCTCTGTAGATTAACACCTGACTGTAATCTGTCTCTGAAGATTAACACCTGACTGTAATCTGTCTCTGTAGATTAACACTTGACTGTAATCTGTCTCTGTAGATTAACACTTGACTGTAATCTGTCTCTGTAGATTAACACCTGACTGTAATGTGTCTCTGTAGATTAACACCTGACTGTAATGTGTCTCTGTAGATTAACACCTGACTGTAATCTGTCTCTGTAGATTAACACCTGACTGTAATCTGTCTCTGTAGATTAACACCTGACTGTAATGTGTCTCTGTAGATTAACACCTGACTGTAATCTGTCTCTGAAGATTAACACCTGACTGTAATCTGTCTCTGTAGATTAACACTTGACTGTAATCTCTCTCTGTAGATTAACACTTGACTGTAATCTGTCTCTGTAGATTAACACCTGACTGTAATCTGTCTCTGTAGATTAACACCTGACTGTAATCTGTCTCTGTAGATTAACACCTGACTGTAATCTGTCTCTGTAGATTAACACCTGACTGTAATGTGTCTCTGTAGATTAACACCTGACTGTAATCTGTCTCTGTAGATTAACACCTGACTGTAATCTGTCTCTGTAGATTAAGGCCTACCTGCAGGTGAGTAAACTGCGAGCGGCCTATCTCCTAGCTGTAAAGCTGGATACAACCAAGGCCGGGCCGCTGGTTCAGGAAGTCCTCCAGACAGCGGAGGCCGTCGGAGACTCTGTCATGCAGGACATCTGTTGCCAGTGGCTGTCTGAGCACAAGGACAGGGACAGAAAGACGCCGCCTCCTACAAAACAAGGCCGACCCAACGCCAAGTAAACCCACGAGGGGAGGGGAACATGGGCCGTGTTCGTTACGCACCAAACGGGAGTCGTCTAATCAGAAATGCTCGTTTTAGTTCTCTGTTGCAAAAAAAAAAAAAAAATGATAACAATATTTTCTATTTGTTGTGTGCCTCTAATGAACACGACCTGGGCGTAACCGTTGTTCTGGAGACACCTAGTTCAGGTTACAAGATGGGGAACCAGACATCATCAGGGAATAACAGATCGCACTTCAACTGGAAACGCCACGAGTGGAACAACAAGACACCTTGCCTGGACTCTGTGACTGACTTCCTCTTCCTCACTGAAAGTAGTGAAACACCGTTGTGCCGACTGTCTCATCTGGAGGGTTGACTGACGACAGCCAGACAACACTGTCTCTCTCTCTCATCTGGAGAGTTGACTGACGACAGCCAGACAACACTGTCTCTCTCTCTCATCTGGAGAGTTGACTGACGACAGCCAGACAACACTGTCTCTCTCTCTCATCTGGAGAGTTGACTGACGACAGCCAGACAACACTGTCTCTCTCTCTCATCTGGAGAGTTGACTGACGACAGCCAGACAACACTGTCTCTCTCTCTCTCTCTCTCTCTCTCTCTCTCTCATCTGGAGAGTTGACTGACGACAGCCAGATAACACTGTCTCTCTCTCTCATCTGGAGAGTTGACTGACGACAGCCAGACAACACTGTCTCTGTCTCTCATCTGGAGAGTTGACTGACGACAGCCAGACAACACTGTCTCTCTCTCATCTGGAGAGTTGACTGACGACAGCCAGATAACACTGTCTCTCTCTCATCTGGAGAGTTGACTGACTACAGCCAGACAACACTGTCTCTGTCTCTCATCTGGAGAGTAGCCTGGCTACAGCCAGACAACACTGGGATGAATCTAACCATGCTGAATTGTGAGTTGTTGACCACTTTATCTAGTAAAACTGACGTCTGGGATAAGCACAGAAGATACACATACCAGAATTAATATCACAAGCAGCAGGGGTGTACGATAGTTCTTGAGTTGTATCTCCTACCTCAGTTAAAAAGGGATCTATCTTTTGTTTTCACCAACCTTCAAGCCTAGTAATACATTTCTTTGTGACAGAATAAACAACCTGCCGTAATGTGAAGAATTCTAACTCCTCCCCCCCCATTTTTTTAAAGATGTTTTTTCTTCTCTTTGTTGTTAGTTAGAAAGGATGTAAAGAAGAAAACAAGTGTTGGTATTACAAGCCTGTCAAATATATACACACACACAAGTGTAGATTATATTGATGATTTAAGAGTTTCTGTTACTGTCTATCATCTCGACCTGCCACTAGTCAACCCCCTTCAAATATCTGCCCAAGGAGCTATTTCCTAGCCTGAAATCCAGACCTGTTGTTGTTGTTGCTAACATTCCACTTCTAGTACTCTGCAAGGACACAGAGTGGCAAGTGGAACGTCATACACAAACGGACTGGGTACCCATGCTAGAAATTTCCTGAATCTCTCTTGCTTTTTCCCCACAGAGGGAAGCAACAGAACACCAAAGTCCCCGAAAGGGCTTGTAAGAATCGCTAGAATTAAAGATGAGCTTTATATAGAATGCAAAACGAACGAAAACTTGGAACGAGTTGGATTTAGTGAGGGACTCTCTCTCTCTCATGAGATAAAGAGGTGGTACCTTAATGTTACAGGTCAATAATATTGTCTCCTTAAAGCCTATCATAGCTGTCTGTTTCATATGTCTTTGACCCAGGAACTTCGTTGCTGTGACCAGGTTTTTGTATATATTCCCTTTGTTCCTGGTGTGTGACTTTAATAGGTCCCCAAATGGCATCCTATTCCCTACTTAGTGCACTACGAGGCCCTAGTCTAAACAGTAGTGCACTGAATAGGGAGCCGTTTGGGACAAGACCCCTTTGACCTCCGACCTCCCGTGTGTCCTATGCGAGGGTCAGATGTGTTTAATGGGCCTTCTGTCAGTGGGACGTTTGTCGGTGTATAAAAACGCGTACTCTAATCAATCGAGAGATGTCGCATTTAGAAAAGGGATTTTTGTTGGCCGTATTTGTTATAGTCATGATCAATTTAACACCATATTCATTGTCTAAATGTAACTCTTTTTGTTGACATAATTGCCCATTTTTTTTTATTTCTCACTTTAATAGCGATCCCAGAGATTACACCATAATGTTTATTTCTCACTTTAATCCCTCAGATTACACCGTAATAAACATGTTTATTTCTCACTTTAATCCCTCAGATTACACCGTAATAAACATGTTTATTTCTCACTTTAATCCCTCAGATTACACCATAATGTTTATTTCTCACTTTAATCCCTCAGATTACACCGTAATAAACATTTTTATTTTTCACTTTAATCCCTCAGATTACACCGTAATAAACATTTTTATTTTTCATTTTAATCCCTCAGATTACACCATAATGTTTATTTCTCACTTTAATCCCTCAGATTACACCGTAATAAACATTTTTATTTCTCACTTTAATCCCTCAGATTACACCGTAATGTTTATTTCTCACTTTAATCCGTCAGATTACACGTAATAACATTTTTTATTTCTCACTTTAATCCCTCAGATTACACCGTAATGTTTATTTCTCACTTTAATCCCTCAGATTACACCGTAATAAACATTTTTATTTTTCATTTTAATCCTCAGATTACACCATAATGTTTATTTCTCACTTTAATCCCTCAGATTACACCGTAATGTTTATTTCTCACTTTAATCCCTCAGATTACACCGTAATAAACATTTTTATTTTTCATTTTAATCCCTCAGATTACACCATAATGTTTATTTCTCACTTTAATCCGTCAGATTACACGTAATAAACATTTTTATTTCTCACTTTAATCCCTCAGATTACACGTAATAAACATTTTTATTTCTCACTTTAATCCCTCAGATTACACGTAATAAACATTTTTATTTCTCACTTTAATCCCTCAGATTACACGTAATAAACATTTTTATTTCTCACTTTAATCCCTCAGATTACACCGTAATGTTTATTTCTCACTTTAATCCCTCAGATTACACCGTAATAAACATTTTTATTTTTCATTTTAATCCCTCAGATTACACCATAATGTTTATTTCTCACTTTAATCCGTCAGATTACACGTAATAAACATTTTTATTTCTCACTTTAATCCGTCAGATTACACGTAATAAACATTTTTATTTCTCACTTTAATCCCTCAGATTACACGTAATAAACATTTTTATTTCTCACTTTAATCCCTCAGATTACACGTAATAAACATTTTTATTTCTCACTTTAATCCCTCAGATTACACCGTAATTATATGTTGATGCCATGACAATCACATTTCAATACTTTAATCATAATATTAACAATATACACTATATATACACAAGAGTATGTGGATTCGGCTATTTCAGCCACACCTGTTGCTGACAGGTGTATAAAATCGAGCACACAGACATGCAATCTCCATAGACAAACATTGGCTGTAGAATGGCCTTACTGAAGAGCTCAGTGACTTTCAACGTGGCACCAACAAGTCAGTTTGTCACATTTCTGCCCTGCCAGAGCTGCCCCCCGGTCAACTGTAAGTGCTGTTATTGTGAAATGGAAACGTCTAGGAGCAACAACGGCTCAGCAGCGAAGTGGTAGCCCACAAAAGCTCACAGAACGGGATAGCCGAGTGCTGAAGTGGGTAGCATATACAAATCATCTGTCCTCGGTTGCAACACTCACTACCGAGTTCCAAACTGCCTTTGGAAGCAAACTCAGCACAAGAACGGTTCATCAGGAGCTTCATGAAATGGGTTTCCATGGCAGAGCAGCCGCACACAAGCCTAAGATCACCATGCGCAATGACAAGTATCATCTGGAGTGGTGTAAAGCTCACCACCATTGGACTCTGGAGCAGTGGAAACACGTTCTCTGGAGTGATGAATCACACTTCACCATCTGGCAGTCTGACGGACGAATCTGGGTTTGGCGGATGCCAGGAGAACGCTATCTGTCCCAATGCATAGTGTAAACTAAAGTTTGGTGGAGGAGGAATAATGGTCTGGGGCTGTTTTTCATGGTTCAGGCCCCTTAGTTCCACTGAAGGGAAATATTAACACTACAGCATACAAGGACATTCTAGACGATTCTGTGCTTCCAACTTTGTGGCAACAGTTTGGAGAATGCCCTTTCCTGTTTCGGCATGACAATTCCCCCGTGCACAAAGCGAGATCCGTGTGGAAAAACTTGACTGGCCAGAGCCCTGACCTCAACCTCATCAAATACCTTTGGGATGAATTAGAACGTCGACTGTTAGCCAGGCCTAACCACCAAACATCAGTACCAGACCTCATTAATGCTCTTGTGGCTGAATGGAAGCAAGTCCCCGCAGCAATGTTCCAACATCTAGTGGAAAGCCTTCCCAGAAGAGTGGAGGCTGTTATGGCAGCAATGTTCCAACATCTAGTGGAAAGCCTTCCCAGAAGAGTGGAGGCTGTTATAGCAGCAATGTTCCAACATCTAGTGGAAAGCCTTCCCAGAAGAGTGGTGGCTGTTATAGCAGCAATGTTCCTACATCTAGTGGAAAGCCTTCCCAGAAGAGTGGAGGCTGTAATAGCAGCAATGTTCCAACATCTAGTGGAAAGCCTTCCCAGAAGAGTGGAGGCTGTTATAGCAGTAAAAGGGGGACCAACTCCATATTAATGCCCATGATTTTTGAAAGAAATGTTCAATAGCAGGTGTCCACATACTTTTGATCATGTAGTGTATCTACATTGCTGACTGGCCCATGTTAAAATTCACAATAGATATTCATTCACTTTTGATTGAAGTTCTGTTTGTTAGCAAACAGAGACTCAAATCAGCCTGTCTGGTCATGTGATGAGGTGCTGTGCTACATCATCATATACAGTACCAGTCAAAAGTTTGGACACACCTACTCATTTCAGGGGTTTTCTTTATTTGTACTATTTTCTACATTGTAGAATAATTGTGAAGACATCAAAAACTATGAAATAACTCATGTAGTAACCAGAAAAAGTAGCCACCCTTTGCCTTGATGACAGCTTTGCACACTCTTTGCATTCTCTCGACCAGCTTCACCTGGAATGCTGTTCCAACAGTCTTGAAAGTGTTCCCACATATGCTGAGCACTTGTTGGCTGCTTTTCCTTCACTCTGCAGTCCAACTCATCCCAAACCATCTCAATTGGGTTGAGATCATCTGATGCATCACTCTCCTTCTTGGTCAAATAGCCCTTACACAGCCTGGAGGTGGGGAATATGGTGCCAATTAGGACACGTCTTTTCACTCTCTGGTTTATTGTTGCGCTCTGGCCCCCTATCCCAAATTGTGCCCTAGCACCGTTCCCCTACTCTCCTACCCCTAGGCACTCACTTATCTTCCCTTCCTTCCCTGATGCACTTTACCCTCCTACCTTATCTGAATATCTGGCCTCTACAAAACGAGAGCCAATGACTATCCCCAATGACACCCTATGTAGTGAATAGTTCCATTTGAAACATACCCCAATGACTCTCCCCCTTTCTTTGGTTGAAGAAACAACGTCATCAATTTGGTTATTATAATAATGCAGGTATGATTATTGATCACAGGAAATGTGAGGAGTATGATAATGATTTCCTGTCTTAAAGCGGCCATGTTGGAAGAAGGGTAATAAAGAATGAAGTGTGTGTGTGGGGGGTTTATTGGAGGAGGCTGGTGGGAGGAGATATGAGGACGGGCTCGTTGTAATGGAATGAATGGAACCGTATCGAAACCATGGAAACCACATGTTTGACTCTGTTCCAATGAATTCCATTCAAATCAAATGTTATTAGTCGCGTGTGCCGAATACAACAGGTGTAAACATTACAGTGAAATGCCTGACTGACGAGCCCTTAACCAACAATGCAGTTTAAAATAAAATAAAAGCCATTACAATGTGCCTATCCTCCTATAGCTCCTCCAACCAGCCTCCTCTGTTGTGTGTGACACAATTACTAAACAAACAAATAGTAGCTAGTAATATTATATTTTATTTACAGATGTGAACATTAAATTCCTGACATGACTGCTATGTAGTTTGGGTGTCACATTTTCCCAGAATGCCCAGTTTTTTTTGTTGTTTTTTTTTTCTCTAGAAATACTGGTTGGAGAGGATTCAGGATTTCCTGATTGTTATTAAAAAAAAATATTGCAACCCTAAAATGTACTAAAAAAGGCATGTTTCACATTTGTATAAAAGACATCTCGGTAGCTTAACAATGCTGAGGGGGAAGAATCTAACCTAGAGTGGAAAGGTTCAAAACCAAGCTGAATCCACATGGAGGATAATTTGTACAATTCCTGTAACTCCCCAAATTCCTCCGAAATCCTGGATGTTTTGCTTTAATTCCAGCAATCTTCCAACTAGGATTTCGGAAAACAGGCATTTTGTGAAAAGTTACAGGAATTTTGGAACCCCATTTATAATATGATACAAAACAAACTGAATCAGCTGGTTTATAATATACCCTGGCTAAACCTGGTTACACCGTGGCGGAACAATAATGTATTTGATCTTGCAGTTACTACCAAAAGAGAGTCCTATCTGAATACCTCTATGGTTATTATTCAAGTGGGTTAACTAGTTTGAGATTACGTAACGTCATGAAATGATAAGGCTACATATGTACTCAGATTGAAAACAAAGACTCCTTAGAGAACATGGGATGCATCCACAATGGCACCCTGTTCCCTTTATAGTGCACCACTTTCTACCGCGGCCCTGTGGGCCCTACTGCCGGCTCTTGCTGTAACCATTTGGAACAAGGTTGTGGGCCCTGGTCAAAAGTAGTGCCTTTACAGGGCGTTGGGGTTGCAGCCAGTGTTTTGATGATAGAGGGTGGTTCAGATCAGTGGTCCCAGACGATGCCCAGGAGCTCACTGCTGGCGTCCCACAGCTTCCTGGCCGTCTCCTCGTTCCTCCCCTGGGGGGCCACGGAGGCTGGGGCGCAGTCACTGGGAGAGAGATAGGGGCATGGTTATTATACAGTCACTAGGAGAGAGATGGGGGGCATGGTTATTATACAGTCACTGGGAGAAAGATAGGGGGCATGGTTATTATACAGTCACTGGGAGAGAGATAGGGGGCATGGTTATTATATAGTCACTGGGAGAGAGATAGGGGCATGGTTATTATATAGTCACTGTTAGGGGGCATGGTTATTATACAGTCACTGGGAGAGAGATAGGGGCATGGTTATTATATAGTCACTGGGAGAGAGATAGGAGGCATGGTTATTATACAGTCACTGGGAGAGAGATAGGGGCATGGTTATTATATAGTCACTGGGAGAGAGATAGGGGGCATGGTTATTATATAGTCACTGTTAGGGGGCATGGTTATTATACAGTCACTGGGAGAGAGATAGGGGGCATGGTTATTATATAGTCACTGGGAGAGAGATAGGAGGCATGGTTATTATACAGTCACTGGGAGAGAGATAGGGGGCATGGTTATTATATAGTCACTGGGAGAGAGATAGGGGGCATGGTTATTATATAGTCACTGTTAGGGTGCATGGTTATTATACAGTCACTGGGAGAGAGATAGGGGCATGGTTATTATATAGTCACTGGGAGAGAGATAGGGGGCATGGTTATTATATAGTCACTGTTAGGGGGCATGGTTATTATACAGTCACTAGGAGAGAGATAGGGGCATGGTTATTATATAGTCACTGGGAGAGAGATAGGGGCATGGTTATTATATAGTCACTGGGAGAGCGATAGGGGGCATGGTTATTATATAGTCACTGTTAGGGGGCATGGTTATTATATAGTCACTAGGAGAGAGATAGGGGGCATGGTTATTATACAGTCACTGAGTTTTTACGGTAGCCCTGAAACGCAAAAAAAATATTTAGTCTAATTAGTCATTTGTTATGCATCTGGACAGACCATGTAATGGTGGCTGCAAACATTCATTCACCGGTTCCATCCATCGATGTGATTGACAGTTCTTTGGTAGCCTAAAACACTGCTGTTTCTGAATACCAGAGCATGTAAGCAGGTGAGGGAGGAGCAGAGCCTTTTTAAATGTTGTCTGTCTTCTCTCTGGCTCTAATTTGGCTGTGGTACTGCTCAGCTAAAAGCTTTGGTCATGCTCTGCCTAGAATGTGTTGTTTCCATGATCGCTATTCTTTTAATTAGGCCTATTCCGTTGTAATATTTATCCTACCACACCCACAGTAGACTATAGTCTACCATTAGGATATGTAGTTTATATTTTGAAGGACTTCAAAATGTATTAATGGATGTTTTAGGGAGACTATATATAGGCTATACTGTAAAATATATTTTAGTTTTTCTGTGAATAGAAGCACCATAATATAAATCTATAATAAAGTTAAAATATCAGAACTAAATCATTTAATAATAAAAGGCCAGTATCATCATCTTATTTTCATAAATAAAAGGGACTAAATCATCTCGAACTGCCGCAGTGAAATGATTTGCTCGTTGAGAGTGGGAAATGCGCTCTACAAACTAATTATTATTATAAAAAGACAGAAAAATACACATTTAATTCCATAAAGTAATATTAGTGGGAATATAGCCATAATATAAAACAAGATAAAGGAGAATGGAATATATTTGAAAAGCTTCAAATTGAAATATATATTGAGATGAAGTTGCTCCAATGTGTGGATTCTATTTCTCAAAAATGTTAGTGTCCATTGTGCTATTATTCTGTGTTCGATTAGAGAGAAAAAACAACTCGACTGCCAGCTTGGTGAACTATACTGGACAAAAAATATCAAACGCAACATGTAGTGTTGGTTTCATGAGCTGAAATAAAAGATCCCAGAAATGTTCTAGACGCACAAAAAGCTTATTTCTCAAAACAAATTTGTGCACAAAATTTGTTTACCTCCCTGTTAGTGAGCATTTCTCTTTTGTCAAGATAATCTGTGTGAACATATCAAGAAGTTGATTAAACAGCATGATCATTACACAGGTTGTTACGAACCCCTTTGGCCCTGCAGTCTAGGGGGGGCTGGAAATGAGAACCGTAAACATATCTCATGCAAATCATACCTAAAAGAAATCCACAGACAACTTAAACCTACCGTCAAACACGTCGGGTTTATTTCAAACACACGGTAAAGGGGTGTGGGATAAAAGAGGCTGACCCAAGGTAAGAAATAATAAATATCAACAAAACCCTAAACTAGTCTTACCTGCTTCAGTAACAGCTAGCTAACTAACCAATAAAATACAGCGGGTGGTCCGCCCAGTTCTAACTTGGGTATTTAGACCATGTTTTCCTACGGGTAATGTATGCCCATGGGTGACTTGGCTTGGTATCCCCTTTTCACACCAACAAACAGTCATAAACCACAACAATACATACTAACATAATGACAGACAAATGTGACATGTAGGAGCAAAAACAAGAGGGAGGGAGGGAGAGTTTGGGAAACCAACTGACTGGGTTTTTAAACAAAGCGATGTGATTGGGTAAGGGAAAAGGGATGTTGATTGGGTAAGGGAAAGGGAGCAGGTGTGTCTTCTGATTGGCGACACCCGTGACTAGGGCAGAAGGAGAGAAAACAAATACACACAGGATACTTGTATCCGTAACACAGGTGCACCTTGTGCTGGGGACAATAGAAAGGCCACTAAAATGTTCAGTTTTGTCACAACACAATGCCACAGATGTCTCAAGTTTTGAGGAGTGTGCAATGGCATGCTGACTGTAGGAATGTCTACCTGAGCTGTTGCCAGATCATTTTAATGTCCATTTTCTACCATAAGCCACCTCCAATGTTGTTTTAGAGAATTTGGCAGTATGTCCAACCGGACTCACATCAGAAGACCACAAGTAACCATGCCAACCCAGGCCCTCCACATCCGGCTTCTTCACCTGCGGGATCATCTGAGACCAGCCACCTGATGAAACTGAGGAGTATTTCTGTCTGTAATAAAGCCCTTTTGTGGTGAAAAACTCATTCTGATTGGCTGCACCTGGCGGGCCTATGCCCTCTCAGGCCCACCCATGGCGGTGCCCCTGCCCAGTCATGTGAAATCCATAGATTAGGGCCTAATGAATTAATTTCCTTATGAATTAACTCGGTTGCTTTTATATTTACATTAGATGTATGCAAATCAGCCTGAATATCCAAGGATGCACAACTGCAACGTTTTAACTAGGCGCTGCTACTGTACACGACTACACTGTCTATAAGACTGAAGTACTCAGGCAACTGGTTGATCAGGCATTCAATAAAGAGACTCGCTACATTCCCCACAGAACCGCTTTGGGCTGTAATCCAACTGACAGGTCACCCAAGGGCATGCACAATGGTGATATCACCAAAAGAGAACACATTACTGACGCATTTTTTAAAAAACAGCTCCACGCCGGTAATCTGCCATCCTTAAAATACGGTTTAATTATCTAAATCCCCGAATGGACAGGACGAGAGTTTGTAGGAAGGCATGCTCGGAT